>NW_020202407.1:28758-33935 GCF_001531365.2 Cynara cardunculus var. scolymus
GGGGGGGGGGGGAGTTCTTCAACACACTCATATCCCGGTGGGGTTCCGTTTCATCGTATTGAGGATACTCATTCATCTTTGCTTTTTCCTCAGCTTTCTTCCTCGCGGCACTCATGTTGTCATTATATGGTTTGGCCGACTTTCTCTCCCATGTCTCTAGGATCTGGGCGTCCAAAGCCGGATCCTAAGTGTAATAGCCATGTACGTAAAAGTTTAGGCGATTCTTAGGTTCAAAACAGTACATAAAATATAATAAGTTGAATATATAACACAAACCTGGAATCGCTCCCACATTCGGCGTCTCACATTCTTTGGGATTTTTTCACAACTGATCCATGGGCCGTCAAGCAGCTCTAGGTTGATCTTGGTGATCCGACGGATCACTTTGGTGTCACTGAAACTATATAATTACGAATTGAATTAACATCAATACAAAAAATATATTTTTATCAATAAAAAGATGTAAATGTATTTACTCTTTGCCGCGGATGCCAATAACCATCCACTGTTGTGGAAGCAGCTCCGGAGCAGCACTATCACGACCAGACTCAATCTCCTCTGGGTGTGCCGAAGCAGTACTAGAGCCTCTACCCGTACCATGGGTAGGTGTACTGCCACTAGCTCGATTGGTAATCCGAGTACGCGACATTATCGATTTTCTAAAAATCAACTTTAGAAAACATACAACAATAATTCAAGTATACAGTAAAACTACCATCTTCAACAATAATTCAAGTATACAGTAAATATTCCATACAATTGAAAATGTCGAACAATGGTTTAAAAATGGAAATAATAAAAATTAAAAACAACTACACAAAGTTTACTAAGACTAAAATTTACAAATGAAGCCTAATCATCTGATGAGTGATCAGACAAATCAAGTTCTTCGTCCTCAGAGTCACTATCCGAGTATTGAAACTCCTCTTCTTCATCACTACTCTCATCAACATGCCAATTGTCATGACGATCATTGGCAACTTCGATGGCGTCTTCCCCTGTGACAAGATGGATTGGTTATTGAACATCTTCGTTTCCCTCATGTTGGGTTATTCTATCATTTTCCTGAAAAAACTATTCATCGTCTATATTTTCATCCGACCGGACATCAGGGGTACTCGATTCTAAGTCATAGACCCCTCTTGGCTTTGTCTTCACTATAGACCACCAATCTTTTAATGAATTCGATGGATATGGTACATAATAGACTTGTTCAGCTTGTGATGCTAGGATGAACGGGTCGTCTGAACGAAGTCTTGATCTATGTTTGACGTCCACGAGATTATGTTTTGGGTCAACTCGGACGCTGTTAACTATATCAAACCATGTGCATCTGAATAGTGGGACAACACAGCGACCGAGCCCATACCTATGATATTCTATATCGAGGACTTCATCCAACAATCCATAGTAGTCGCCTCGGAATCTGAGACAAGACCCTCTCACGCATACTCCATTATTATGTGTGGTGCGATTTCTATCATGAGTTAGCGTGTGGAACTTGTAACCGTTTACAAATAACCCCGGGTGTCTCCAAACCGTACGTAACGGTTTGTATGCCAAAATCCTAACAAGATCTGAAGCAGGGTCTGACCGAGACATAACCTACAATCATATCATTTGTAATATTTTATTAAGTACATATAAATAATGATGAATTAAAGTTAATATGTATACACTTACGTGGGTATGAAACCATCCAGCAAAGTGGTCGCCTCTACATTTATCGAGACCCACATCATCAATATATGACTCTCTATTTAGGACATTCGCATCGAAGATATGTATGAACGGAAAAACTTCACAATTCAGTAAAATGTAGGTGTGAGCTTTGTGCATATCTTCATCTGATAGATTAACATGTGTTCCTCCTTTATTAAATAATCCTCGACACGGAGTTTTAAATATATTTAACCGTTGGTCTGAAGATGAACAATCGGGGGCAAAATTTTGAGGCTTACGGTTCAGACGTGTCTCTACCGTTGTTCCAAAATACAACGAGCAGTAGGTAAATAGTTTATTAATCCAATACGCTTCTACAATTGACCCTTCTATAATTGACCCTTCTATAATTGACCCTTCTACCCTTGATCTGGTTTCTCATTGTCCTTTTCAACGACCCTAGACGTCTCTCATAGAAATACATCCATCGATATTGAACCGGACCTCCAACTATTGACTCATGTGCCAAATGTACCACAAGGTGTTCCATGGAACCAAAGAATCCCAGTGGCAAGACTCTTTCCAACTTGCAGATAGTTTTCACTATACTTGTCTGCAATTGAAGCAAGTTGTCAATGTGTAACACCTTTGAGCATATTGCACGAAAGAATGTGCACAACTCAGTGATAACATCCCATATTGGAGCCGGTACCATCCCTTTTATAGAAAGAGGTAGCAGTCTTTGCATGAACACATGGCATTCATGACTTTTGAAGACATAAAAACTACCATCTTCGACGTTTACTAATGCACCTAGGTTAGAAGCATAGCCGTCTGGGAATTTCAACTTCTTCAACCATTGGCACACCTTTCCTACTTGCTGTTTGTTCAATGAATAGGAAGCTTTTGGTTTAAATGTTTTATTTCGTTCCTCCCTCACATGCAACTCCGGTCGATTGCAGTATTCTTCAATGTCTTTCCTTGCTTTTACATTGTCCTTTGATTTTGGGGTGTCCATGATGATGTGAAAGATATTTCCAAACACATTATTTTCAATGTGCATTACATCAAGGTTATGTCGGATCAACAAAGTGTGCCAATATGGCAGACTCTAGAAAATGCTCTTCTTTACCCAATTGTGGGTTACACCAAAACCCACAAGCTTCCTATATTGCCTTGATCCGTGTGGGACTCTTTCATAGACCGTAGGAAGGCTACAAACTCGTGCCCATATTTGCTCCCCAGTTAGAAGAGAGGGTGGACCAGCTTTTTCAACATGTCCAACACAAAATTGGTTTCTATCACGCCTGAACGAGTGTCTGATTGGCAGAAACTTGCGGTGACAGTCAAACCAACACGACTACATGCATTACCCATGCAATATGGGCAAGCTAACTTGCCATGTGTGCTCCAACCAGACAGCATGGCATAAGCAGGGGCGTCACTAACCGTCCACAACAATACGGCCCTCATTGTAAAATTCGTTCGTCGATGAGCGTCATAGGTAACGACACCGTCAAAGAATAACATCTTCAACTCGTCGATCAAGGGCCGAAGAAACACATCCAAGTTCTGTTTAGGGCTCTTCTTGCCAGGAATCAGCAAAGTCAGGCGGACATTCCAGTCTTTGATGCACATCCAAGGTGGTAGATTGTAGTTTGTAAGAAAAACAGGTCATAATGAGTATGGATTTGAGTTGGAGTTATTGGGATTGAAACCATCTGTACATAATCCCAAACGAACATTCCCAATCTCTTGAGCAAAATCGGGATGCATCCTGTCAAAATGTTTCCAAGCCTCCCCATCACTCGGATGTACCATCTTTCTCATCTCAATTTGATGATCATGGTGCCAAGTCATCTTCTTTGCTATTTTCTTACACAAATATCACCGTTGTAATCTGGGTGTAATTGACAAATACGTCAACACCAAATTAGGCACCTTATTGTTTTGGCCGGTTGTCTTGTAACGAGACTCCCCACATACTAGACAACTGTTATGATCAGCAAATTCCTTATAAAATAACATGCAATGGTTCTTGCAATCATGTATCTTTTCTTTCGAAAAACCAAGCTCCTTCAACATCTTCTTTGTCTCGTAAAAGCTACCAACCAGTTGTTCACCGTCAGGTAGCATTTCTTTTACCGTAGTAAGGTTACGATTGAAGGTTGTCCTGGTACATTGCAATCTGCCTTCCAATTCAAAAACCTTGTCGTTGCCTGTAACTTTGAATACCTCTGGCATCCCTCCCACAACGGCTCGTCTGCAGCTTGTAACATATCATAGAAACGTTGTGCGTGTTAATTTGGTTCTTGCTCGTCCCACGTACTTGATGTACCGGTAACATTTTAATCCATCACCATTTGTTCAACACCATCAAACTCATTGTAATCTCCATCCACTATTGTTTGTTGTGGTTGTTGAAGTTCGGGTTCTAATTCACCGTGTACATACCAGTGACTATAATTGATCATGAATCCTTTTTGCAACAAGTCTATATGAATCTCGTCTCTATTTTTAAACTTTTGAAGTTGACACTTCTTACAAGGACATCTTGCCGTAGATCGCACATTAGAGAAAGCAAAATCCAAAAATGTAACTATTCCGACTTGGAAAATTGGATTTATAGTCTCGTTCCTATTTATTCGCTTATACATTCATCATCTATCAGCATTAGTCGACATAGCTACAAATTTACAAAATTATGTGTTAGTTTAATTTGTTGTTATATATAAAATAGACCTCAATTTCATTTATAAATACAAGTCCTAACGTTTGCCTAACAATTGGCAACTCATTTCTAACATAAAATAGACCTCAATTTCGTTTATAAATAAAAGTCATAACGTTTGCCCAACAATTGGCAACCCATTTCTAACATAATAGACCTCAATTTCATTTAAAAATACAAGTTCTAACGTTTGCCCAACAATTGACAACCCATTTCTAACATAAAATAGACCTTAATTTCGTTAAAAATTCAAGTCCTAATGTTTGCCAACGATTGGCAACCCATTTTTCTAACATAAAATATATCTCAATTTCATTTATAAATACAAGTCCTAATGTTTGCCCAACAATTGGCAACCCATTTCTAAAATAAAATATATCTCAATTCCGTTTATAAATACAAGTCCTAACGTTTACCCACCAATTGGCATCCCATTTCTAACATAAAATAGATCTCTATTTCTTTTATAAATACAAGTCCTAACGTTTGCCCAACAATTGGCAACCCATTTCTAACATAAAATATATATCTCAATTTGGTTTATAAATACAAGTCCTAACGTTTGCCCAACAATTGGCAACCCATTTCTAACATAAAATATATATCTCAATTTGGTTTATAAATACAAGTCCTAACGTTTGCTCAACAATTGACAACCCATTTCTAACATAAAATATATCTCAATTTCGTTTATAAATACAAGTCCTAACGTTTGCCCAACAATTGACAACCCATTTCTAACATAAATTTTATCTCAATTTCTTTTATAAATACAAGTCCTAAC
>NW_020202407.1:33969-34652 GCF_001531365.2 Cynara cardunculus var. scolymus
CTAACGTTTGCCCAACAATTGACAACCCATTTCTAACATAAATTTTATCTCAATTTCTTTTATAAATACAAGTCCTAACGTTTGCCCAACAATTGGCAACTCATTTCTAACATAAAACGGTAACTTAATTTTGTTTGACGAACTAGAAAGATTGATCATTTTACAAGTGCATTTTTTTTATCCATCACAAATACATTACATTAAGCAACTAGAAGCTAAATACTATATATATACACATCATACATATACCATTCCATAAATATACATACAAATATATATATATATATATATATATACACATGATATTGTGAGTCCGAAATTACTGATCAATCTTCATATCATCATAACAATCATGGCAGATCTTGATAATTCATGTAAGAACATCATATGAACATTCATAAGGATCTTGAGAGAAAAGGTCAAAACTCCTAAGCTTTGGTCAAACTCTCTATTATGTACGTAATCTTACAATTGAGCTCATCTCACTCTAATTACAAAGACTTAACCATATTTATATGATCAAACAATCTAAACAAAGTCAAAGTCAAACATCTATAAGAAAGTCAAACACGCTGACTTTTACAATTATAGACTATTTATAAACTTTCAAGACGAATACAAKTAATACTGATTTCTCAGTCCTAACATTCTCCCCCTTTGTATTCAGACTTGAAAGAAAATTC
>NW_020202408.1:0-1928 GCF_001531365.2 Cynara cardunculus var. scolymus
ACAAACCGGGAACCTTATTCTACTCTATCATCCTCTCAAAAGGATGGTAGTTTTATCATAAGAGTCCATTAGCCCAAGAACTTGACACTACCAAGAGAGGCATCCGTTGCCCCTCCACACGTGAGTGAACCACCCAGTCATGCTTCAGAGGCATGCGAGAGAATCACCGAGGCTGTGGGTCTAGAACGCCCAAAGTGTCCACTCGATCCCTTTGCCGAGTTAGGCTCTGAACCTATTAGGCACAAAATTGACAGAACACCGGTAGGCTCTCCAATTGGGGATGTCCGAGGATCTGGTGGAAGTCCCCGAGATGATAACGCCAAATCGGTCACTGAGGGCGCCTTACACTCCAAGGCTACTAGGTCAYCATGTGTTGGTGATCTAGGTTCCCCGAGTGCCTATGTGACGAAGGAGGAGTTGCAAACCTTCRCCACAGCGGTATTCCAGAGGTTGGATGAGTTGAAAAGCTTGTTCTCCTCCTCTCTGGCGACAGAGGCTCTTACACCTCTAACAGAGGCTCTGAAGGAGTTGACTTCTACAACTTCTGAACTCAAGGCAACCTTATCAACCCTTCAGAGCTTTGTCCTCAAAAAGGATGATCTCACAGAAGCCTTCAGCGCCCTGTCTCTCAATCCTTCTTCCATCAACACACTAAAGACAGAACTGACAGAGGTTGCCGCCCAGTACGCTGCAGACATAGTTTCCACCGGCTACACGGACTACTCCGCCTTCAACAATGAAATCAAAGAGATGTTCTCCTCTGCGATCACTGTTGGCGTCGACTCCTCATCCTCCAGGGCTAACATTAACCATCTAGCCACTCGTAGAGAGATAGACGCAATGGTTGAGGCCCTCGGAGAGACTGTGCAGAAACACCACGACCATCTTCTCAAAGAGGCCCGAGCTACTAACAAATCCATCAGAGACGGCACGAAGCAACTAGTCAAAGAAGGTAACTCATTTCGAAATGAAATCTATTGTTGCGTCTCTAAAATGAAATGGGCCACAGAGATGTATATCAACACCGCCACTCTGAATGCTAAAATGGTAATAGAGAAGATGGAGAAGGCGGCCTCCAGAGTTCTCAGGCGCTTGAAGAAGTCTCCCCTCATCTCGTGCAAGGCAGAGGCTACTCAAATCCATGATGATCAGGGAGGTAATAACCCTGATCGTCATGAGGGGGAGAAGAAGACAGAGCCAAAGAAATCAACCTCTGCCAAACCACTGAAAATAGTGGACTCTGCTGCAACCCTATTCTCCAAAGAAAAATCTCCAGAGCCTACGGGGAAAGGCAAGGGTAAAGTGGTAGAGGAGTCACCAAAGAAAGGGTCTAGCTCTGAGACACTGGAGGAGATCAATGAAGATGAATATGACGACCCTGATCTGGTTCAAGCTCTCAAGGCGTCTTTGGCAGAGGCTCGGATGAAGAAAGGCAGAACTCCCATCCCTAAAGTCGGAGAAGGCTCTTCCAAACTTGCCAAAATACCTGAAGAGACGTCCACGGGTACGTTCGATGCTCTGTTAGGAACAGTTAAGCCAATCCTACCAGAGGGGTCTACCCAGAGGCCTATACTTGAAGAAGACACCAGAACGCCAGAGTTTGCTACGGTGGGGAGGGTCTCTGAAATTATTGATTCGATGAACAAGATTCCTATGCAGAAGATGCGTACAGCGCCCGTAACCACTGTCGAAGAGATTCTACGGTGGCGTTACTCATCCACGTACGTAGAGCCCCTACAATCCAGAGCTAACTGGCATGCCCTCTGTTGAAGCAAAGTTTCATTTCTCTAAACTCACCAAGCCACCAGTGCAGGTCTTCTCAGAGCACGTTATTTGCTCACTTGAAACCATCTCTCCGTGTACCATGCTGAAGAAGACCGTGCTGTACACTCAATATACGGTGAAGAGGGATGATGGCAACCTCTACA
>NW_020202408.1:2861-10309 GCF_001531365.2 Cynara cardunculus var. scolymus
GTCCTCTGTCAAAAAGAACGCGCAAGTCATTTACAGCAGAGCCTCTGAGATGACTCATAAAGGGTCTGCGGATTTGGTCTTCTATGAAGTTTCTGTTCTATCAGTTTTCAAAGGTTGTTAGCCGCATGTGCTTTTCACGTGACTAGGGAATAATCGACTTTATATGAAGACACGCGTCAAAATCTTGTCACCAAGGTCGTTAGGAACTAGTATAAATAGCGGATAGGACCTTTATAATCGGTGGAGCTTCCAGTATTGTAATTGTCAAACTTTTCAATTGAATCAATTAAAAAACCTTTGGAGCAATCTTCCTGCATTCATCTTGCTCCTCCTGCATTCATTTTCTTTGTTGAAACTGTGTGTTCTTGGTGTGTTTAGAATTTCTAATCATTTACTCAGTTTTGCTCTTATTAATGTTTCCGCTGCACTTCAATTGTTTTAGAGATTATTTAGAGTATTCGATCAATACCAAAGTCGAATTCAGATCCAACAGAAAGAAATCAGTAATTTGCTTAAGGGTTTTATCCGGGTAAAGGTTGATCGGATTAAGTTTAAATCGGACAAAGCTTGTCCGGATTATTTATAAATCGGTCAAGGGTTGGGCGATTTAGCCTTAAACCGCTCAAGTGTTGAACGGTTTAACCTTAAACTGGTTAAGTGTTAAGCGGATTATGATTGGTAAGAATGGTTATCATTTTGAACTTAGAAGTAGAAATACGACCATGTGGTGACCGGATTATTTTAAATTGGTCAAGCTTTGGGCGATGTATTGTCCGGACTTGTTATCCAGACAAAGGTGTTGGAATTTATTCTAAGTGTTAAATCAGACAAGTCTTGGGCGATAAGTTGTCCAGATGATTTGGTAAACCGGCCAAGACTTGACCGGAGATGAAGTCCGGCCAAGCCTAGGTTGACCGGATTTGAGTTAAGCCTTGTGTTTACATGATAGAAATTGTTATTTTATCATAAAATGAAGTTTTGATATAAATGAGATTGAATTGATATTAATTTCAATGGTTGCGGTCTATTTGGAATTATTTTTGTGAAATATTTTTGATGAGGAAATAAGGGTGGCATATCAAGGAGAGGTGTACCATGGGATAAGGGTGGCATATCAAGGAGAGGTGTACCATGGGATAAGGGTGGNAGGTGTACCATGGGATAAGGGTGGCATATCAAGGAGAGGTGTACCATGGGATAAGGGTGGCATATCAAGGAGAGGTGTACATTTGGATATAAGTATGTGTGTTCTATGATATAACTCTTTCTATTATATCCCTTAAGATTACCGTGGTCTGGAATCTTTATTTCTTTGTGATTTAAAGATTTAGGATCAAGGTTCTTATTGGAAATCATAGTTTGGATGTTATTGAGGAGAAAACATCAGGTTTGGCATGAAACTTTATATAAACCTTGTTTGAATAGAAAAGGTTTAAAGTAGTATTATGTGAAACCTGATTGGTTCAGAGGTATGAGATTTGAATAGCTAAATGCTTTGCTTGAAAAGTGCAAAGGATTTGGTAGTATGTTCCTATTTGTTCATATATTTGTTATATATATGAAATGTTGTTTTCCATAAAAGATTTTGGTCATTTTCACCCGACCTTTCGGTCTAACCCTCGTTTTGTGATTTTAATTATGTATTGCAGGAGGTACGGACGGTAAGGGAAAGGGGAAAATGTAATATTTTCCTATATGCATTTCTGCATGAAGATCTGTCTTGATGTATAGTTTTGATTGAATAGTACAAGAAATGTTTTTGAATTTTTGGACCTTGTATTTGGTTATAATAAATTCTTGTACTAAGGGACCGGGAAATTGGATAATGTCATATATTTCTTTTATATGAAATATGTGTTACATGCAATGTGTGGTTTGGGGCGTTACAGAAAGTGGTATCAAAGCCTGAGTTTAAGGGATTTAGGTATTTAACAGCATGATACCTAGACTTAAACTGTTTTATTGCATATTAAGGGTCCCAGACATAGTTATCACCATTGGAAATAAATAAGATGGGTTGAAAGAACAGTGTGTAAGGTAAATTTTAATTACATCTGGCCAGTGTAATTATGAATTTACAGGTACACATCTGAACTTGAATACTTCATTATATTTAGGAATGTGAATACGTGAGTATTAATACTAAATTCTACAGATGTCTAGCCGAACTAAAAGATCTGAAAGAACGGCTCATCCAGAGTCTGAAAAAAGGGAAGAGTCACCCGTTAATCTTCCAACTAGCACGTCCAGAAATAGAGGTCGGGGAAGACCAAGGGGACGAGGTAGAGGAAGAAGTCAGTCTTACGGAATGGGTCGGACCGAAATACATTCTGAACATGAGGAATCCCACTCTGGGAATGTTCAGGAAAGGTCGGTGCCACACCTAAAATATATGACCAGAGATATGTTGGCAGAGGAAATGGGGAAGTTGCGGAAAACTCTGACATCTATCATGGGAATACCGGCTAAGGTGGAAACGGAAGGAGTGGAAGTTCATCCCTCTGTTCCAGTCACCCATAATAAGGAAGGGGATATTAAGATGTTTTTGGCATGTAAACCACCAACCTTTTCTGGGGAGAGAGATCCAGTGAAAGCAATGTGCTGGATCAAGGAGATGGAATCTGTGTTCAACACCATTCGGTGCCCGGAAACAGATAAAGTGCGATTTGCTGTTTCTGTATTAAAGTCAAATGCTTTATTCTGGTGGGAAGTTGAATCGTCAGCCAGAACAGATGTTTTACAGACTTTGTCATGGGTAGAATTTGTGGAACAATTCAAGAATCAATTTTTCCCTAAAACAACACTAAGACAAATCGAGGAAGATTTCCTGAAACTAGAACAAGGAAATGGAACAGTTCAGGAGTATACTGAAAGATTCATTGAATACTCTTGTTTTACTGAACACTATGTTTCGACCGAACCCAGGAAGATAGAAAGGTATATTTGGGGTTTGAAACCCTCAATTAGAGAGTTTGTAATTGCCATGAACCCCAACACCTTTTCATTGATGGTAGACGCGGCCGAAGTGACCGAACGAAATAAGAACCAACAGCCAGAAGGAAAGGTTGTAGATAAGAGAAAATGGGAAGGGCCTTCATCTTTTTGAGGGCCGAAAACTGTAAGATATGATAACAGATCTGAGCAGAAGAGCAGTGAGAAAATCTGTTCACAGTGCCGACAGGTTCATCAGGGTGAATGCAAGATGGACCCAAGGAAATGTTATAAGTGTGGCGAAGCAGGCCATCTGTCTAGAAACTGCCCAGCTAACAGAAGGTGTTTTAATTGCAATTCTCCGGATCATACTCGATCGAATTGTCCATTGTTAAGAACTCCGCAGTTAGCGATGTGGAGTAACGCGTTGGGAACTAGGGGAAGACCTACTGTGAACAAAGGAGGGCAAGGAGGGGCACGAGGACGATCCTTCCAAATGACTAAGAACAAGGCAGAAGCATCGCCAGATGTAGTAAGAGGTACATTTCTTCTGAATTCAATACGTGCTAAGGTGTTATTTGATTTTGGTGCAAACTTTTCATTTGTATCACCATTGTTTACTCGAACTGCATGTCTGAATTCTGTGATACTTAATGATGAGTTAGTAGTTGATACTGCTAATAGTCAGAAAACTGTTACTAGTATATTCAATAACTGTATTATTGTTATCAAGGACTGTGAACTTTCGATCCGGTTATTTCCCATGCCAATGAAAGAATTTGACGTAGTAGTGGGTATGGACTGGTTGGCAAAGTATCAGGCTAGTATTGTTTGTAATCAGAAAATGATCAGAATTATTCTGTCAGACCAGAGAGCAGTTGTTATTTATGGTGATCGTACCAGTATTTTGTCAGTAATGAAAGCCCAGAAAAGTATTCGGAAGAAGTGCCAAGGATGTTTAGCATATGTAATTGATCTGAAGAAAGAAAAGGGAAAAGAAGAATCAATTATGATTGTTAATGAATATCCAGAAGTCTTTCCAGAAGACTTATCTTGATTACCACCAGATAGAGTCATTGAGTTTCAAATTGATTTAGTACCAGGGGCTGCACCAGTAGCAAAGGCGTCGTACCGTTTAGCTCCATCTGAATTGAAATAACTGGTTGCACAGTTGAAAGATTTATCTGATAAGGGATTTATTAGGCCCAGCACTTCACCTTGGGGTGCTCCGGTCCTATTTGTCAAAAAAAGGATGGGTCTATGCGAATGTGTATAGACTATCATGAACTAAATAAGTTAACAATCAAAAACAAGTATCCTTTACCGAGGATTGATGACTTGTTCGACCAATTGGTGGGAGCAAGTTATTTCTCAAAGATTGATTTAAGATCAGGGTATCATCAGCTCAAGGTCAGGGAAGAAGATGTTGCCACAACAGCATTCAAAACAAGGTACGGGCATCACGAATTCTTAGTTATGCCATTTGGTTTAACTAATGCACCTGCAACCTTTATGGATATGATGAATAGAGTATGTAAGGAATATCTTGATAAATTCGTTATTGTATTTATTGATGATATTCTTATATACTCTAAAACTAAAGAAGAACACGCAAAACATCTTCGTCTGATACTAGAATTGTTGAAAAGAGAAAAGTTGTATGCTAAATTGTCCAAATGTGAGTTCTGGTTAAGAGAAGTTCAATTTCTGGGTCACGTCTTCTCCGAATCAGGGGTAAAAGTTGATCTAGTGAAAATAGAAGCAGTTGCAAGATAGGAAGCTCCCAAAAAATCCTTCCGAAGTCCGAAGCTTTTTGGGATTGGCCGGTTATTACTGTAAGTTCATTCAGAACTTTTCTAAAATAGCCATGCCATTAACTAAATTGACTCGGAAGAACATTAAATTCCAGTGAGAAAGAGAACAGCAAAAAGCCTTTCAACTTTTAAAAGATCATCTTTGTAGCGCACCAGTATTGACTTTACCAGATGGATCTGAAGACTTTGTGGTTTATAGTGATGCCTCAAAATTAGGGTTAGAATGTGTTCTGATGCAGAGAGGAAAGGTGATTTGTTATGCGTCAAGACAATTGAAAGATCATGAGAAGAAGTATCCAATCCATGACATGGAATTAGCTGTAGTGGTCTTTGCTCTGAAAATCTGGAGACACTATCTTCTGGGAACAAAATGTAAGATTTATACTGACCATAAAAGTTTACAACATTTTTTCAGCCAGAAAGAATTAAATATGCGACAACGTAGGTGGATTGAGCTGGTTAATGACAATGATTGTGAAATCCTCTATCACCCAGGAAAAGCTAACGTGGTGGCTGATGCTTTAAGTCGAAAAGAAAAGAGTGGAACCATTAAAACTGTGGCAATGAGAATGAACCTGATCCCTGACATTCGTAAAGAAATTCAGAGATGCCAACAAGAAGCTATGAAAGAAGAATTTGTTAAAGAAGAAAGGTTGGGTAAAATGATTTCAGTCTTGGAACAGAATGATGAAGGACTAATGTGTTTTCAAGGGCGAATTTGGATACCATGTTTTGGAGATATCCAAAACATTATATTAAATGAAAGTCATAAGTCCCGATACTCTATTCATCCAGGCACTAATAAGGTGTATAAAGATTTGAAACCTTTTTATTGGTGGCCAGGGTTGAAAAGGGACATAGCTAAATATGTGGAACAGTGTCTGACATGTCTACAGGTTAAGATTGAACATCAGAAGCCGTATGGAAGTCTTCAATCCTTAGAGATACTTCTATGGAAATGGGATCACATTACCATGGATTTTGTTATGAAATTACCTTGAACTCCAAAGGGATATGACGCGATTTGGGTAATTGTTGATCGTCTGTCTAAATCTGCGCATTTTCTACCAATAAGAGAGAAGTACTATTTAGAAAAGCTAGCACAGATTTACATCAAAGAAATTGTTACTAGACACGGTGTCGCATTGTCCATTATCTCTGATAGAGATAGTCGGTTTACTTCGAAGTTCTGGGAAAGGTTACAGAAAGCTTTAGGGTCTGAAATCCGATTGAGTACAACTTATCATCCGCAGACTGATGGGCAGAGTGAAAGAACTATCCAGATTCTCGAAGATATGTTAAGAAGTTGTATTATTGACTTTGGGGGATAATGGGAAGATCATTTGCCATTAATAGAGTTTGCATATAACAATAGTTTCCATTCCAGCATCCAAGCGGCACCATATGAAGTGTTGTATGGACGTAATGCCAAACGCTGTTGTGTTGGAATGAGGTTGGTGAAAAACAACTGACGGGTCTTGAAATTGTCCAAGAAACTTCTGAAAAGATCAAACAGATCCGCGAAATAATTAAAACAGCACAAGATCGTCAGAAAGGTTATGCTGATAATCGTTGAAAGCCGATTTGAGTTTGGTATAGGTGATTTTTTGATGTTAAAAGTTTCGCCATGGAAAGGTGTCATCAGATTTGGAAAAAAAGGGAAGCTCTGTCCGAGGTATGTAGGGCCGTTCAGAATATGTAAGAGAATTGGGTCAGTAGCATATCAGTTAGAGCTGCCAGAAGAGTTGAGTCTGATTCACAACACTTTTCATGTATCGAATCTGCAGAAATGTTTGGCCAATCCGAGTCTAGCCATACCAATACCAGAGATTCAATTAGACAGTAAGCTGAATTTTGTGGAAACACCAGAAGCTGTAATTGACCGAAAGATTAAGGTGTTGAGAAACAAAGAAATAAGTCTGGTTAAAATTCAGTGGAAGTTTCACAAAGGACCAGAAGCAACATGGGAACTAGACTCAAAAATGAGATCAGAATACCCTTGGCTCTTTGATTAAAGGAATTCCGGGACGAAATTCTTTTGAGGGGTGAATAATGTGATAACTGGATCTTGGTTATCACCTGAGGTAATAAATACGTGATTATTTGTTACAAAATGTTTAAGTGACAGCATGATAAATTTGGTTTATTTGATCATGCTAGTGTATAAAAAATTATGTGCATGATATAGATACATGTATGGAGGTATGTATATGTGGTAAGACAAAATGAAATATATGGTATGTATGCATGAGCATATGTACATATAGTGTGTGTATGAGTATACATACATGCATGGGAGATTTCTTTTGTAAGCTGGCACATGGTGTACGGCTCTAGTAGCCGACTTTCCCTAAAGGGAAAGTATAAAAGGAGGTTGAAGCCTCCATTCTCTTCTTCTTGCCTTTTTAGAAAAATTGAGCAATTTAAAGAGAAAAAGTTGACCGGATTGCAAGTGCCTGATTTCAAGTATTTGGTTTTAAAAGGCTTGTTAAGGTGAGTGATTTCTAAACCTTTTTGCATAAAAATTGTTACTGGTTTTATTTGAATGTTATTTATTATTGGAAAKAAATCAGTAATTTGCTTAAGGGTTTTATCCGGGTAAAGGTTGATCGGATTAAGTTTAAATCGGACAAAACTTGTCCGGATTATTTATAAATCGGTCAAGGGTTGGGCGATTTAGCCTTAAACCGCTCAAGTGTTGAA
>NW_020202408.1:10754-13606 GCF_001531365.2 Cynara cardunculus var. scolymus
TTGTGAAATATTTTTGATGAGGAAATAAGGGTGGCATATCAAGGAGAGGTTGTTAGGACTGAAAATCAGTATTAAATTGTATTCGTCTTGAAAGTTAAATATTGTCTATAATTGTAAAAGTCATCGTGTTTGACTTTTCTTAGACATGTTTGACTTTGACTTGTGTTTAGAGGTTTGACCCTATAAATAGGGTAAGTCTTTGTAATCTTTAAAAAAGGAGATTCATTGTAAGATTCAACATACGTAAAGAAGATTTGACCAAGTCTTGAAATTTGACTTTCTCTCTCAACTATCATTGTGTTCTTAATGCTAGATCTGAGATTCTGCCATTGATGAATTAGAGATTACTTGAAGATTGATCATTGTGGACACACAATTGGTATCAGAGCAGGAGTGCACGAAATCAGATAAGAAATCATGTTTTTGAAGATTTTTTCGAATTTTTTTTGATTTTTTTTGTGTTCTTCGTTGTGTTCTTAATTTTTTTTGAGTTTGATCTAATTTTTTTTAAGAATCTCGTGTTTTTGTGTTTAAATCGTGATCAAAATGCTCGGAATTGAATTGTGAATCTTTGTTATTCACAAACTTTTGTGATTTGATCATTGCATTTCAAGATTTAATTGGATTTTGTGTTTTTAAATTTTTTTCGTGTTCTTAATATTTTCTTAAAAATCTCAGTGTTTGATTCATTTTTTTGGTTAAATTTTTTTTGTTTTGTGTTTTTGGATTTTTTTAATCGCTCAAGAGGCCCATCCGGTTTTGGCCCAACAGACTTAAATCGCTCAACAAGGTTGTTGATTTATCACCTGGTAAACCGGATTTAACAGTCCATCATTCATCCGATTCATCTTCATCCCATTAAGTCTAAATCGCAGGATGTTTTTTCTTCATCGCCTGGCTAAATCGCACAACATTTCAGCGGACTAGTGACCGGATTCGTACAACACTTGACCGCATATTTGTCCGGATTCGATTAACTCGTGACCGGATAAGTGACCGATTTAACAAGAATCGCTCTATTGGATTGATCGAATTCTAAATCGCTCAGGTAAATCGCTCACTCATCTTCTCCGGACATCTAAATCGCTCGATTGGATTGATCGAATTTTCTAAATCGCACAAAGGGTCGACTGTTTTTGACCTAAGTTGAAGAACTCTTTGGTCAATTTAAATCTGATTACAAGTTCATCGTGCAAGACAACAGCTTGAACGATTTAGTCACTACTTGTTTGATTCCTGTTCGGTTTAGGTCTAAATAATTCAGTGTTTGTTTTTGGTCACAGGTTGGTTGATATTAGCAAAATTGCATAAAGGTTCATTCAGATTTATTTTTGATTTTGGCCAAACTGCTCGATTACAGAATATTATGGCAAAGTAAATTTCAAGATTTCATTGTTTAAATGGTTCAGTCTTTGAGTTGATTGGTTTCTGTTATTGTTTTACTGTTGTCGTCTACTAAGTAAAACAGAAGTTTCAGCTGGGTGCTCAACAGGATCCTCAAGCTCGTTAGGTCACAATGAGAACTTGAATGATGATTTGAAGCCTGCTGCTACCACAAAAGGAAGTCACTTCCAGTGATTGTAATTGTTGTTGCTGTGATGACAATACTTGTTGGTGATGAGTTTCTGGTTATTATAGTTTTAGCAGCTGATTCGAGTATTCTTGATTCTTAACTAGCTGTAGTCTGATACACTTATGCTGTTATTTTTGTGTTTGACTCTATGGAAAATAGTTTGGTTTGTTTAGAGTGATTAATCACCTGTCTGTCCACACAGGTTTTACAACTTTGGAAATACCCTTTGATGGTGAACCAATTAACGGCTGCTGAAGATCATACATAATTCATCTCTATTTCAACAGCAGCTGCATTACAAGACCCATCTGCAGCTGTTTGTTCTGCAGCTGTTTGTTCTTGTTGTTCCTTTAAGGATTTGAGACTTGAGGTGGTTTTTCAGATTTTCCAAACACTGCAGCAGGAAATTACTCTTTCATTAACATTGTCTTGAAGTTCACAGGAAGTGGAATTAACTCTTGTCTGTTCATTTCACTAGATTGGAATCTCTTAGAGAGTTTGTGAAAATAAGCAGAGTTTGTGGAGAAGAAGTGCATCAAGATTTTTTGTATTGATTGAATATTTTTTGTATTGATTGAATAATCTGTATTGGTGCTATTTTTGGTTTTCTGACAAACTTGATTCATTTTGTATTGAGTTGTTTGTCTGAGTTGTAATTATTTTGGACTTGGGCTTTTATTTTCATCTTGGGCTTTTATTTGTTGTGTTTTTGGTCTTGAGTTTTAATTTTTGTTTAGATTGTATTTTTTTTGGATCATTTCGTTTATTTGTTTCTGTTTTTGTGTTTTTAACTGGTTGAGAAAGTTTTGAACTATTTTCCGTCGTGTATATTGTTTTTCATCAGTTTTAACTGTCTTTAACTGTTTTGAACAGTTTTTAACTGTTTTCAACAGTTTTGACTGCTTTTACTGATTTTTGACAGTTCCTCGTCGTTTTTCTGAATTCTCATCAGTTTTAGTGTGTTTTTGTTTGTATTTTGAGCTTAATTGTTTCTTATTTCTTTTACTGATTTCACTGCATAGATCCTATATCTGATCAAATTTTTTTTAATGGCAGATAGTCTAAAGGAGATGAGAGAGAAGATTGCTGAGCTGGAAAAGAGCATTGTGAACTATAAAGAGAAATATATAAATATGTATACTAAGAATAATGCTAATGAGAAAAGTATTAAAATTTTGAATCAGGAGCATAAAGAAATATTAGAAAGAGTTGAAAATGAATCCAAATATCAGATTAATAAACTTAAAAAATCCTTGGATGATGTCAGAATAGAATGTGA
>NW_020202408.1:14141-28606 GCF_001531365.2 Cynara cardunculus var. scolymus
AAATGGCTTGACATTGCTTCAGAAAATGAGAAGGGAAGTTCAAACGAAGAGAGAAAGAAATTTCAGAAAGAACGGACTTTTTTTGAAAAGTCAAAGAAGGAATTAGAAAGTAAGTTTTTGGATACTTCAAAGAAATTGTCTGATCTAAAGACAGACCTTGAAACTGAATTGAACATGAGAACTGAACTGAAAAAGAAATATGATTTAGTTACTGTTGAAAGAGACCAGCTTTTACAAAAAGTCAAAGACTTTTCGTGTGCTAAAAGCCCAACTGGTTCTCAATCACAGTGTAAAACCAGCTTTTATAATTGGTCCTATTCGAACAGTTATTCAAGTAGTCCTAAATCTAATGTTTCTAAGAACTATTCTCGTTCTAATCAGTAGAAATTACTCACCTTAACAAGCCCTTTTTGAAAACAACCTTTCTGAAATCAGATACTTGAAATCCGGTCACTCCCTCTATCCTTAAATCGCACAACTTTTAAAATATGCAAGAAGAAGAGAATGAAGACTTCAACCTCTTTTTATATCTTTCTAAAACTGGAAGGTTGGCTAAACAGCCCCCTTCCCATACTAACCCATTTCATGCACATGCATACATCTACACACCATGCATTCTCATATAACATGCATGCATGCATATTTATATATATAGATATAATTCTACATATACATATATAGTTTTACACAAACACACATCCAATCTCATACATGCATTCATATTATGCATATAATTTCACATACTAGCATGATCAAATATAACAATTTATCATGCTGTCACATAAACATTTTGTAACAAATAATCATGTATTTATTACCTCGGATGACAACCAAGATCCAGTTATCACATGGGAGGGATCCTCAACTGGCTACAGAGGATCAAAGGCTGCTAAATTCTACAAGAAACCAATGCAGAGGCAGATTGAGAGAGCTGCCCAAGATGCAAACAGGTTCATCAAGGTAGTTGTAGACCTRAACCATTGAAATGTYTTAACTGTGGAGAAATTGGGCACACCTCAACCTACTGTAGGCAGATCAGAAGGTGTTTCCATTGTAATTCACCAGACCATGTTAAAGACAAGTGTCCACAGCTGAAACCACCACAACTAACTTTGGGAAACAATGCTCCAAACAACAGAGGAAGGCCTAGTGTTAATATGGGAAGATTTGGTAAAGCTCAAGGCAGATCCTTCCAAATGACTGAAACTGAGGCAGAAGCTGCACCAGATGTGGTAACAGGTACTTTCTCAATCAACTCAGTATGTGCTAAGGTGCTTTTTGATTTAGGTGCAAAATTTTCATTTGTATCTCCTTTATTTGCTAAAAGTGCCTGCATGATCCTAATATTACTTGATAAAAAGCTAATAGTTGAGACTGCAAACAGTCAAGAAACTATAGCTTCTGTATACCAAGATTATGCCATCATTATTGAAGGTTGTAAGCTACCCATCTGTTTGTTCCCTATGCCAATAAAGGAATTTGATGTAGTGGTGGGGATGGATTGGTTAGCTAGTAACTAGGCATCCATTTTGTGCAACCAAAAGAGAGTGAAAATAGAGCTTCCAGGCAAAGGAACAGTCATAATAAAGGGTGATCACCAGGATCATCATCCCAGTCTTATATCAGTATCACAGGCTCACAATTGTATGAAAAAGAAGTGCCAAGGATTCTTGGCCTATGTGATTGATACAGTCAGAGAAATAGCAGAACCAAAATCTATTCCTGTTGTCAAAGAATATCCTGAAGTCTTCCCAAATGATCTRTCTGGTCTTCCACCAGACAGGGATGTGGAATTCAAAATTGAACTCACACCAGTGGCTGTACCCATAGCAAAAGCTCCTTACAGACTAGCCCCATCTGAATTAAAAGAGTTGATGTCTCAGCTAAAGGACTTGCTTGATAAAGGGTTCATAAAGCCAAGTACATCACCATGGGGAGCACCAGTTCTATTTGTAAAGAAGAAGGATGGAACAATGAAGATGTGTATAGACTACAGGGAAGTCAACAAAGTCACAATCAAAAACAGGTATCCCTTGCCTAGAATTGATGATTTGTTTGATCAACTAGTTGGGGCAAACTTCTTCTCATAAATTGATCTACGATATGGTTATCACCAATTGAAAGTCAGAAATGAAGACACACCTAAAACAACTTTTAGAACAAGGTATTGACATCACAAATTCTTGGTTATGCCTTTTGGACTAACCAATGCACCAGCAGCTTTCATGGATCTCATGAATAGAGTGTGCAGAGAATAACTAGACAAATTTGTGATAGTTTTCATTGATGACATCCTTATATACTCAAAGAGTGAGGCAAAGCATGCAAAGCATCTGCATTTGATCTTAAGCCTGTTAAAGAGAGAAAAGCTATATGCTAAGTTGTCCAAATGTGAATTCTGGTTAAGAGAAGTACAATTTTTGGGTCATGTCATCTCCAAAGAAGGAATCAAGGTGGATCCAGCTAAAATTGAAGCTGTAGAGAAATGGAAGGCACCACAAAACCCATCTGAGGTAAGAAGTTTCCTTGGATTGGCTGGTTATTATAAAAAGTTCATCCAAGATTTCTCCAAAATAGTTGTACCTCTAACCAAGTTGACCCGCAAAGATTTCAAGTTTCAATGGGCAGAGGATCAACAAAAGGCTTTTCAAACTTTAAAGGACCGTCTCTGCAGTGCACCAATCCTATCTTTACCAGAAGGAACAGAAGATTTCATTGTCTACAGTGATGAATCCAAGTTGGGTTTGGGCTGTGTGTTGATGCAAAAGGGAAAAGTAATAGCCTATGCATCTCGCCAGTTAAAAGATCATGAGAAGCAATATTCAACCCATGATATGGAATTGGCAGCTGTTGTCTTTGCACTAAAGATTTGGAGGCACTACTTGTTGGGGACCAGATGCAAGATATTCACACACCATAAAAGCCTACAACATCTGTTTACTCAGAAAGAACTCAACATGAGGCAGAGAAGATGGATTGAATTGGTAGTGATTATGATTGTGAAATTCTTTACCATCCAGGAAAAGCCAATGTTGTAGCTGATGCTCTAAGCCACAAAGAGAAAAGTGGAACTATCAAAGCTGTGGCAATGAGCATAAATCTATTTGTGGACCTTCATAAGGAGATACAGAGATATCAGGCAGAGGTTGTTCAAACAGAGCACATCAAGGCAGAAGGATTGGGAAAGATGCTTGCCAACTTAGAAAAGAATGATCAAGGGTTGTTGTGTTTTCAAAACAGAATCTGGGTGCCTATGCCATGGGAATACAAGGAAGATCATTTTGGATGATAGTCACAGGTCTCGTTACTCAATACACCAAGGCACCAATAAAATGCACAAGGATTTGAAAGTGTTCTACTGGTGGCCAGGACTAAAGAGGAGCATAACTGAGTATGTTGAGCAGTGTATGACATGCCTGCAGGTAAAGATTGAACACCAAAAACCTTATAGAAGCTTGCAAACCTTGGAAATACCTGTCTGGAAATGGGACCATATAACAATGGACTTCATAATGAAGTTACCCCGAACACCAAAAGGTCTTGATGCAATATGGGTAATAGTTGATCGATTGTCGAAGTCTGCACATTTCCTTCCTATGAAAGAAAGTTATACTCTTGAGAGGCTGGCTCAACTATATATTAAGGAAATTGTGACCAGGCATGGAGTTCCATTGTCTATCATTTTAGACAGAGATAGCAGATTCACTTCTAAGTTCTAGGGAAGTTTCCAAAAGGCCTTGGGTTCTCAAATCCATTTAAGCACATCATATCACCCACAGACTGATGGGCAAAGTGAAAGACCCATTCAGACTCTGGAGGATATGCTAAGGGCTTGCATAATTGATTTTGGAGGAAGCTGGGAAGATCACCTGCCTTTGATTGAATTTGCATACAATAGCATCTATCATTCCAGCATTAAGGCAGCCCCATATGAAGTTCTGTATAGGCGCAAATGTAGAACTCCTGTGTGCTAGAATGAAGTAGGTGAAAGGCAGTTAACAGGACCAGAAATTGTGCAAGTCACAGTAGAGAAAATTGAGCAGTTTAGAGCCAGAATCAAGACTGCTCAAGACAGGCAAAAGAGTTATGTTGATCAAAGAAGGAAACCAATTGAATTCTCTGTGGGAGATCTGATAATGTTGAAAGCATCTCCTTGGAAGGGTGTAATGAGGTTTGGGAAGAAAGGCAAGCTCAGTCCAAAATATGTTGGGCCTTTCAAAATTTGCAAAAGAATTGGAGCAGTAGCCTACCAGCTAGAGCTACCAGAAGAGCTTAGTCTCATCCACAACACTTTCCATGTCTCCAACTTACGTAAGTGTTTGGCAGAGGCCACCTAAGCCATCTCACTTCCAGAGATCAAGTTAGATGAGAAGTTGAACTTCCAAGAGGCACTAGAAGCCATAACTGACAGTAAGGTCAAGACTCTAAGAAATAAAGAAATCAAGCTGATGAAAATTCAGTGGAGGTTTCATAAGGGTTCTGAAGCAACATGGGAGTTGGAATCAGAGATGAGAACCCATTATCCTTGGTTGTTTGAAATGTGAATTCCGGGACAAAATTCTTTTGAGGGGGGAATAATATGATAACCAGGCTTTCAGACATATTGGGTTAAGGTACACTATGTGTTTATGTGTTAATAAGCATGAATTAATTGGAAGTATGTGATTATGCATGCCAAATAAAATGGATTATATGTGTATGTGGTGTGAATGATTTWTGTCCACATAATTGGAAGCAGCATACAAGCACCTTGGTAAGCAGCTTGTATGATGTTGCTGTTAAGAAGCCTTCTTGACCAAGTATTTGTGTTTCCTTGTCTATGAAGTAAATTTCCACCTCTTGTTTTCTAAAAACCACCTGTGTGTGGCTATTTGAAGAGAGATATGGTAAGGATCCTCCTTTACCATTTGCATCTCAAAGAATTTCTGTGGAAAGAAGAGTGTGGAATTTTGTGCCAAAAGTTGATTGATCAAAGACCTTAAAACAGAAGTTGTTTTTAACAGAACATGTTTCATATTAAAAGTTATTGTTTGCTGCAGAATCTGTTTTGGAAAGGTGAGTGGTTTTGAAACTAAACTCCTCATGTGTTTGTGGTATAAACTGTTTTGATCTTAATTTGGAAGATGTTAACCTGGTTTCAAACAGCTGTTAAGCTGTTACTATTTTTGGATGCTGTTTCTAGGTAACCGGAAGGCAGATGGTGTTTTTAAAACAGACTGATCTATGGTTCTGTTTTGAGGATCTAAATGAGTTTAAACGGCCATGATTTATGAACAAGAGTGTTCTTATGGTTCAATCGGGTTTTGAAATATAAACCTGTGGGGGGAATCAAAATTGCTGTTTGGAAAGAACATGAGTGTTCTTATGGTTCAATCAGGTTTTGAAATATAAACCTGTGGGGGGAACCAGATTTTGATGAAACTATGAACATGTTCACTCTAACAGGAATACTGCAGCCTGTTAAGGTTGGTCGTTTGTGGTTTGTGATAGTTCCTGCTATGATGGGATTCTGGATGTAATAAGGATGGTCGTTGTGTGTGCATGGTATAACCTCTGCTATTATGTCTCTTAGGATACAACAGATTGGAGTTCTCACTTCTTAGTGATTTGAGGATTCAGAGATGTTGTTCTTATTAGAGATGATAGTATTGATGTTATGGATTGGGAAAAATATGGCCCTTGGTCATGGATTTTGGATAAAACTGTTTTGATCATACTATTGAACCAGAGGTACCACGAAGGCTTTGGGTATACCTGTCAAGGAACCAGAGGGCTTAGGTTGGTATTTATTTTAAAGAACCAGAAGGGTCTGGTTAGTGTTTGAAAATAATGCAAGTGTTTTGGCATAGTTGGTTGTGAAAATCAGAAGCTCTGTATCTGTTAGATACAGAGCTCTATATCAAAAATTGGTCTATCAGACAGAAGCTCTATATTTGTTAAATACATAGCTCTGTATTAAAAATTGGGTTTTTGTGCAAAGGCTCTGTATCCGCTAGATACAGAGCTCTGCTTTTAAAATAAGGCTTCCACAGACAGAGGCTCTACATCTTCTAAATAAGAGCTCTGTGTTAAACTTGCTTTATAAAAATCATTTTGAGAGTTTTTATACTTGGATTCTTTTTACGAAAAATATACCAGAGGAGCTCTGGTTGGTCTTGATTTTAGATTGGAAGCTCTGKATTGAGGAACCARAGGCTCTTGTTAAACTTAAAGCTTTTTATAAATATTTTGGTTTTGAACCAGAGGTTCTGGATTGAGGAACCAGAAGCTCTGGTCATAAATCTAAAAGGGTTTTCAAATGTTTTTTATACTTGGCGAACTTTCTTATAATAGTCCAGAGGGGCTCTGGATGGCCTTGAGCGCTAGTCCGGAGAGGCTCTGGACGGTCTTTCGCGCAATTCCAGAAGCTCTGGTTGAGCGTGCATGTATTTTCCAGAAGCTCTGGAAGAGGAACCAGAGAGGCTCTGGACCTCTTGGCATCAAATTTTCTAAGTGTTGATTTTTGACAAGAGGACCGATGGACCAAAGCAGAATCTGTTTTTATGCCACAATTTGTGATAAAGGTTTTGGTGTTTATCACCCTGCACTGCATGAAAAAGGGGGATCTCACTAGACTGTTGTCTAACCCTCATTTTTATATTTCAATTATGTGTGTGTAGGTAATACCAGCTATAGTGATAAGGGGAAAGGCATACTATGATTCTATTTTTACTTGCATGCGGGAAGATAGGAACTCATAGGAATTACATTTGCAAGAACTTGTATTTGGAATTTTKRAGTTGTGTATTTCGTATTTTAGACTCTTGTATTATGGACCTATGTGGGTTTAAAACAAGTATTCGATGTATGAAATATGTGTTATATGCAATGTATGGATTTGGGGGTGTTACAGCTGCTTTTATGGTTGTGATTGTGATAACCGAGTTCTGGTTATCACCCGAGGTAATTAATACGTGATTATTTATTATGTGTTTATGTGACAGTATGATAAATTGATATAATTGATTATGCTAGTATGTGAGTTTCTATGCATAAATGTGTATACATAAGGTAAGTAAGCATAACTAAAAATGTGTTAATATGCATGGTTATTATATGCATACATGATATATATATATATATATATATGTATATATATGGAACATGTATGTATACATATATATGTATATATATGGAACATGTATGTATACATAAAGTATGAAAATGCATGATATTAATATGCATGTGTGTGCATGGGTTTATATGCATGTATGGATGGTTTTGTTTACATACATGCATATGGGTAGCGGCTGGGTTGGCCGACTTTCCTAAAAAGGAAAGTATAAATATAGGATTTTGGATATGAGGCAAGGTTTCTTGCCTCATTTGGAATTTTGAGAGAATTAGAGAAAGGTTGTCCGGTGATCTTTTTGGCTATTGCTTTTATCTTCTTCAAAATCAAGTACTTGCTTAGAGGTGAATGATTTCTAAACTTCTTTTACATAAATGTTGTTTTGTTACTTGTTTTGTTAGACCCCAAACCTGTAAAAGTGTAATTAAGAAGTGTCTTGCTCTAGTCAATAGGACTTAGTCTATAGAAGCTGTCTGGCTAAGAGCTCTCATGCAGAGGATCAAGGGCCAGAGCTCTTACTCAGAGTACCAAGGTTTCGTTATACAGAGCCCGCGCTCTATCTCCGTGATCGTTCAAGTCTTGTGCGCCAAAAAGCATAAGCGTTTGACTCAAAGCAACAACTCCAAGACCCAGAGCCTTTGCATAGTACATGCAGAGCTTCTGCATATGTAGAGCCTCTGCATAGTACATGCAGAGCTTCTGTATGTTCATGCAGAGCATCTTGCTGCCTTTTTTAGGGAAAGCGCGCGTTAGCCAGACATTCTCGCAAGCGTCTAACAGCTTAAAGGCGGCTTGACCAAGTCTGCTCCGCTAATCAAGGAAAGTCAAATATGAGGATGCAGACTAGTCAGCTCAAAGTTCCACGCCTAATTTATAGCAATAGTTAGTTAGACCTAAGTGTATAAAAGGAGGCCTCCACCTCAGGTTCAAAATACCCGAAGGAGCCGACTTAAACTATATGCAAATTCTTGTGAGATTACGTTTGTTCTTCAATTGCTCATCTTTTATAAATAAAAGCATTCGGTTATTCAAAGCGTTATTTTACTACTTTACGTTTTTCTTTGAATATCCAGTTTAATCAATAAAAATACCTGTTGTTCTTAATTCTTATTTTAAGTAAACAATATTTCTGCAATTTTAGAGTATCTGGGTCCAACAAGTGGTATCAGAGCCTGCTAATCACATCAATTGATTAGTCGATCGATATCCGACGGGATTAAACTTTGATTATTCCTTTTAAAGATTTATCACTCATACTTTTAAATCTTAAAAACGTTTGCTTTTAAGTAATCTGGAAATCGCTTGTTAGTCGATCTTCCTTCTTGTCAAATTTTTTTTAAGAAATTTCAACTCAAAATGTCGACTTCTCAATCATGGAACTCCATGTATAGTGTCGGCTCCTTGACAAAACCTCCGACTCTCATTAGGGAAGAATATCCCCAATGGAAGATTCGAATGATCAACTTCTATGAGGGCCTTGACCTAGAATTGTATGAGTCAATCTTAAATGGCCCATACGTCCCTACTACCGTCATCCCTAGGATTCCTGCTGCTGGTGATACAGTTGAGGTACCTGCCAGATGAGTTCCCAAACTTCGTCATAACTGGAACGATGAAGATAAGCGAAGAGTGGAAGTGGATCAAAAGGCCAAACGACTTTTGATCATGGCACTTCCCAATGAAATCTTTCAGTCACTAGATGTGTGCGACTCGGCGAAGGATTTGTGGGATCAACTGGCCAACCAGTTGGAAGGGGGCATCAAGATGAAGAAGAATCGTCGTGCCCAGTGCCTCAATGAGTAAAATAGCTTCTAGGCACTCCCTGATGAGTCTTTAGAACATACTTATCATCGATTCAACACTCTTATCAACAAATGCCGCAAGTGTGACGTGATTAGAACACAAGAAGAGAAAAACATGCTCTTCTTGAAGAGATTGAACGCTGAATGGGGTAATCTAACGATGTCCCTCCAGGAAAATCAGAATCTGGAGGAATGGACTCTGCATGATGTATATGGGACGCTGCATGATGTATATGGGACGCTGCAAGCACAAGAACAAGAGGTGCAGAAGGCAAAGGTCGCTCTGGGTGGACCTCTGGCTCTTGTCTCTGATTCAAAAGAAACAGGAGCACGCCAACCACACAGAGAATGGAGACCCAGAAAAGAAAGGAGGAAAGGAAAGAAGGCTCTCATCTTAGAGAGTGATGATGATACAGACAGAGCATCTAGCTCTGAAGACGACGACATTAACGCCTTTGTGAAATCCTTGGCCCTGATCACCAAGGAATTCCAAAGGAAATTTGGAAAGAAAGTCTTCGACAAAAGAGGAAGACAAAACGACCGAAGCAGAGGAAAATCTTTCGATGGAAGGAACCCTTCTTCTTTTCCCAACAAGAAGGAGGAAGAGCAGTCGGAACAGAAGAAGTAAGGCGTCCGATGCTTCAGATGTGGAAAGATGGGGCACTACTCCAAAGAGTTCAGAGGCCCTCTTGTGAAAGATGAACTGTACTACAAAAATAAGTACACGTATAATCGATCACAAAGGAGACTCATGGCAAAACAGAAGAATTGGGTCTCTGACTCCTCATCTGATGAAGAAGATCAAGCCAACTTCTGTGGAATGGCTGTTGAGAATGAGTCTGGATCTGACTCCGACTCCCAGGTATGTTCTATCTCTGGTTACTCTCACTCTGACCTAGAAGAGAGCATCTCTGCTTTGACAAACGATTTCGTTAATATACAGCAAAAGCTCTCTCTCGAAAAATCTAAACGAAAATCCTTGGAGAAAGAAAAACTATTCTTTGAACGAGAGACAGAGCTACTAACTATAGAAAAACAAGAGTTATCAATGGAGAATGAAAACCTTTTACAAACAAAACGATCCACTGAATCAAGTCTTAAAACATAGTGCGTAGAATTAAAAGCGGCTATAAAGAAAAAGAATACAGAGCTAAAAGAAAAAGAGAGAGAGACAGACTAAACTTTGAAGCCCTAAAAGACTATTTTCAAAAGGAAAGGGAGTTCCTACACCAGCAGGCAGGGGCGAACTTACCATGTAAAAGGTGGGGGGAAGGGCCCCCATTAAAAAATAAAGAAAAGGAATTTTCTTAAGGTTAAAAGTTGTCTTTTTTACTTTTTATCATGGTTCTCCTCAGTAATTTCTTGTTAGGGCCCCCCATCAACTAAAGAAAGTATCTCGAAATCAACCCAAAAACTGAAAAGTTTCTCGAAATCGATAAAAAAAACCTTAAAAAATCCCTCGAAATAATCCAAAAAAACTTCAAAAATCTCTTGGAATGGTGGAATTAGGCTAAAAACACATTGGACGACTTTGTGGGCGTTTAAGCTACCTTAAAGGTGCCCCCACTACACCAAAATCGTGGATCTGCCACTGTCAGTAGGTGTATGAAAAAGTTAACTCTCAACAGGATAAAGCGGGGATAGGTTATATAGACCTAGACCTCACCTGGAAGAGGAAAAACACTCTAGAATCCGTGTTTAGGTTGGGCGAAAAACAGAAACCAGATTTTCCTATTTTGCATACAGCCTCACCGTTTAAGAGATGTAAGCTTGAAAGTGGAGCCAGAACCCCCAAGTTGAAATTCAAATATATCTCTTACTCTTCAAAATGTGTTCCATAAGTTGATTTAAAATGCATATAGATGACAAATGAGATTTTTTGTTTTGGCTCTACAAATCTTGAACATCTTAAGAGTGAAAGTGAGGTTGTCAAACCTGAACCAGATGAAATCAAGAGTTCATCCACAAGTAATTTTCTTAATACTCTGGATTCGAAATTGATGGATGGATTTACAGAAACGATAAGACAGGTCTTCGAGCAAGACTTGCTTGAGGCCTTGAACTATCCGCCTAAAGGTCATGCAGATTCTTCTAAGTGTAACTCCTCGGATACTTTTGAAAGTCCATTAAAACAAAAGACGGACGAAGCTTGTAGCTCATGCTTACGAGAACCTCAAGTTCTTAATGATACCTCTGCATCTCGACATTCACACAAGGATTTTCTTGACTGACTCTGAGTTAGAGGTGAACTCGTTTGAAGAGCAAGTTAAGACAGAGGCCTTTGCCAAAGAACTAGAGGTTGCAAAACACCCTATTGAGAAAAAGATTCTCCTGGGTTCTAGTCGAGCAAGCATGTCGACAAATGCTAAATCCACTCCCAAGTTTGAGTATAGGGTAAAGAGTGCAAAGTCGGTTTCTTCTGCTTCAAAGGGCTCAAATTCCAAATCTAAGCCAATTAAATTCACTTTGGAATAGAAGGGAAAATCCGCTGCTTGCTCTAATATTAGTTCCTCTGTTTCAGAGAGGCCTTTGAAGGCCAAAGGAGTAGGAAAGAAGAAACCAGAGAAGACTCATTTTGTGTTAAAACAATCAGATCTAGATAGGAAGTTTGCTAGAATTACCAATGTTAGGAGTGATTGTAATGATTTATTCTTTAAAGCTAATAAATCATTTTGTCATTCAAAATGTTTTCATAATTATGAGTGTGTTTCTCTGTTGCTGAAATTAAAACAGCACTTTTCTGACCCTAACTATCTACTCTCTGGGTCATTAAAGTCTAAATCTAAAAAGACCCAAAAGAGAAATAAGGCTCCTAAAGCCAAGTCTGTTAATTCAGGTCAAGAGATGAAGCCTCTTCCCAAGCTTAAAAAGCAACCCTCTGTGCCTAATCATCGAGGACCCATTATGAAATGGGTACCTAAATCCCTATAATTTGTTTTGCAGAAGCCGCATGTGGACCTTTGGTATCTTGACTCCGGATGCTCAAGACACATGACCAACAATAAGAGGTTGCTCTCCTCATACAGAGAGAAGATTGGAGGAAAAGTAACGTTTGGAGATAATAAACAAGGAGAAATAAAGGGATACAGGGATCTACTACAAGGTAAGGTTTCTGTCTCCAAAGTTGCTTATGTCTCTAGGCTTAAACATAATCTTTTAAGCATAAGTCAACTGTGTGATTCTGGATACAATGTCAAGTTCCAAAAGGAAACTTGCTCCATTATGTCAGAATCAGGTCAGGAGTTGCTAAGAGCTAAGAGAAAAGGCAATCTGTATCTCATGAACTTCTCACCAAGAGATAATTCAGAGATGCTCTGTCTCGTGTCTCGCAAGAGTGAAGAAGCTTGGCTCTGGCACACAAGCTGTCTTATCTTAATTTCCAAAATATAGAGAAGCTTGTGAAGAATAATCTGGTTGACGGACTTCCTGCCATAAAGTTCGAAAAAGACCATCTCTACTCTGCATGTGAAATGGAAAAGCTCAAAAGAGCATCCCATAAATCTAAGACAGATGTGTCCTGCATCAGACCTCTGCACATGCTTCATGTTGATCTTTGTGGTCCAATCTCTGTTCAAAGCTTGTCTGGTAAGAAGTATATCTTAGTCTTAATTGATGAATACTCACGATATACTTGGATTGAGTTTGTGAGGCAGAAATCAGATGTACCAGAGATGCTAATCAAATTAATGACCAAGATTCAAGTACTTCTACAAAGCAGAATTCAGAAACTGAGAAGTGATAATGGAACAGAGTTCAAGAACGCCAAGATCGATGCATACTTGGATAAAGAGGGAATAACTCAAAACTTCTCTGCAGCAAGGACACCACAACAAAATGGTGTCGTAGAAAGAAAGAATAGAACTTTGGTCGAAGCTGCACGCACCATGCTAGCCAGCCCTGGTCTTCCAACCCATTTTTGGGCAGAAGCAATCTCTACTGCCTGCTTTATTCAAAATAGAGCAACGGTGGTTAAGAGGCACATGAAGACGCCTTACAAACTAATAAGCCAAAGAAAGCCTAACATCAAATTTTTACATGTCTTTGGTTGTAGATGCTTCATATTAAATGTTAGAGATCAACTTGGAAAGTTCAATAAGAAGACAGATGAAGGCAAGTTCCTTGGCTATTCAACAAAAACCAAGGCATACAGAGTCTTCAATCAACGAACCAAGATGGTCATGGAAAGCATCAATGTCTCGTTCGACGATAAAGAACAATTGACTTCAGAGTACCTCAGCTCTGGAATCGATCGTAACCATCAGACTTCCAATTCTCAAATGAAGTCAAGGGAATTGGAACTCAGGCTCCTATTTGAAGACTTCTATGGTGACGAAGACATCTCTGTACGTGTACCAAGAGATGCATTTGCAAGTGTAAGTGAAGGATCACAAACGACAAGCACATCTGACTCTGGTCCTTCACACACCTCTACTTCCTCAGAAGATCACATCAATCCACAACCAGAGCAAACAAGCTCCGCATCAGAGCCCAGTCATGTAGAACCAGAGCAGAATACCTTTGGTTCTGCACCTGGTGCCTCTGTACCATCATCCGAGGGGGAGCAAGCAGAGCCTTCTTCACCATCAACGAGCTTACTGCCAAACACGCCCATGGAACGTGATCAAACGTCCCTCACTTCTCTCTCTGTCCCAAGAACAAAATGGACAAAGAATCAACCTCTTCACCAGATCATTGGTGAACCTTCAAGTGGCATAAAAACACGGGCTGCCACAGCTAATGAATGTTTATTCGTAAACTTCCTTAGCATGGTAGAGCCTAAGAAAGTACATAAAACCCTACAAGACCCTAGTTGGGTCGATGTCATGCAAGAAGAGCTCCAACAATTCGAGAGAAATAAGGTATGGACTCTTGTTCCTTTACCAAAGGAGAAAATTGCAATTGGTTGTAAATGGGTTTTCAGGAACAAGAAGGATGAGGATGGGATTGTGGTTAGAAATAAAGCTAGGCTTGTAGCAAAAAGCTATTGCCAGGAAGAAGGCATAGACTATGACGAGACCTTTACGCCAGTAGCAAGGCTATAAGTTATACGCTTGTTCTTAGCCATCTCTGCACATAAAGGATTCCGAGTCTATAAAATGGATGTAAAGTCAGCCTTCTTGAATGGTAGGCTGAAGGAGGAAGTCTACGTTCAACAACCTCTGGGGTTTGAAATCTCCACACATCCAGAGTATGTCTATGTTAAACCCCACAATTCATAATGTAAAAAGTAATGAAAAACAACAAGTGATGAAGAACCAGAAGACCAATGAAGACATCAAGGCAAAAACGACTAAGTTTGGAATTCAACCAGAGGACCAATGGACAGTTCAACCAGAGGACCAATGGACAGTCCAAGGATGCAATGGACAGTCCAAGGATGCGATGGACAGTTCAACCAGAGGACCAATGGACCAATGTTCTTAGCCATCGATCCTCTGGTCATCAACACTTAGAAGAATTTCCAACACTTCATCCAAGCATACAATAAAGATTTGAATATAAGGATAAAATCATCATATCATGATTGACAGCTGGAGATGACAAGTCAACAG
>NW_020202408.1:33086-34473 GCF_001531365.2 Cynara cardunculus var. scolymus
AAAATTGGCTATGGCATCAAAAATTCTCACACCTCAACTTTGATGCACTAAGAAAACTAGCCACACAAAATTTGATCAAGGGAATTCCTTCTCTCAAATTCGAAAAAGATCATCTTTGCTCAGCATGTGAGTTGGGAAAACTAAAAAGGGCCTCACATAAAACTAAGACAGAAACCTCCTGCACGAAGCCCTTAGATATGCTTCACATAGACCTATGGGGGCCGATTTCAACCCAAAGTCTCTCTGGAAAGAAGTATATGCTAGTATTGGTCGATGAATACTTGAGATACACTTGGGTTGAATTTGTAAAGAAGAAATCAGAAGTTCCAGACCTACTCATTGGAGTGAAGAAAAAGCTACAAGTCCTTCTACAACAAAAGTTAGTAAAGGTTCGTAGCGATAATGGAACTGAATTCAAAAATGCCAAAATCGATGACTATCTCTTCGGTGAAGGCATTACTCAAAACTTTTCATCAGCAAGAACTCCACAACAAAATGGAGTAGTAGAACGACAAAATCGAACCCTTGTGAAAGCAGCAAGGACCATGCTTGCTTCATCGGAGTTACCAATCACATTCTGGGCTGAAGCTATTTCCACAGCATGCTTCACCCAGAATCGATCAATCATCAACAAAAGACACCAAAAAACCCCATATGAGCTCATCAATCAAAGAATACCAAACGTCAAATATTTTCATGTCTTTGGGTGCAAATGCTTTGTACTCAACGATAGAGAATATCTTGGCAAGTTTGATAAGAAAGCCGATGAGGGGGTCTTTCTGGGATATTCTCAAACCGCCAAAGCCTATAAAGTCTACATCAAAATGACTAGAATTGTTATTGAAAGCATTAACGTGTCCTTCGATGACTCTACCCAAATGACTTCTGGATACAATAGTTCAGAACTCGGACTTTAACGAAGAGCATCTGATTCATCACTTAGCAAACCTAGTGAATCAGAGTTGGCTCAATTATTTGAAGACATCTTCGAAGAAGAAGTCGTTTCTGGACATGAATCTAATGCAAAATCTATATCCATAAGAGATGAAGATCATGCAGACTCCAATGCTGTAGGTACATCTCTTACAGAAGCTCATGCTACATCATCTACTTCTCTTATGTCTTCAAATCATACACAAGAACCAGAGTCTAACTCTGGAGATGATCTCGTTGAGGGGGAGCAAGCAGTTCCATTAGTCGATGTAGAACTATTTCCTGTTGCTTCAGAACCTCAATCAAACACCAAGTGGACAAAAAATCACCCACATCACCAAATCATTGGTGATCCAACCTCTGGTGTCAATACGAGATCGGCTACTGCAAATGAATGCCTCTTCGCCAACTTTCTGAGCATGATAGAACCAAAGAAGATTTCTGAAGCTCTGCA
>NW_020202409.1:0-1305 GCF_001531365.2 Cynara cardunculus var. scolymus
AGGTTACGAATCGATTTCTTGTTTATCATTCCTTATTCTTTGATTGTCTCGATTCTTATTGACCTAATGGACTGATTTGACTTAAAATGGACATAATCTTCATAATCGAATCATAAACTCATAAATACTCAGATTAGACCTTGTATTTTAGTATATTTTGTGTCGTTTTTACATTTCGAGTGAGTCTCTATTGAGTATTTTGAATGTATTTGATTTTCTTTTACGTATTTTGTGTGTGTATTCATTTCGTGTGTTGAACGGATATGTCACCGGACAAGGTAATCGGACTTTAATCCGATCAACCTTAAACTGGTTGATGATTGTCCGGTTTTTGACTTAGTATATTTTGACTTTTGTTTAGTGTATTGTCCGAACTTCTAATCCGGACACAATTCTTTTACTTTCTTTAAGTGTTGTGTGTTGTCCGGACTTCTAATCCGGACACATTTCCTTTTGGTTTTCCAAGTGTTTAGTACAGTGTTGTGTTGTCCGGATTCCTAATCCGGTCAATTCAATTTTTTTTGAAAATTTTACCAAGTGTTAAATTTTTTTTCTTTTTTATTTTTTTTAGTTTAATTTTTTTTAGGTTAGATTTTTTTTCAAATTTCATTTTTTTAGGTTTTGTTTTTTTTTGTGTGTGTGAATTTTTTTTTCCTTTTCAATTGTTTTGAATTTTTTGTGTATGTGAGTGTGTATTTTTTTTAATTCAATTTTCTTTTGAATAAAATAGGTACTAATGTTTCAGAATATTTTTTTACAGGTAAATGGCTGATCCCAGACATCAGTCTGACGAGGAATCTCGTATTCCCTCGGTCAGATCTGAAAATGTACCACTAAATTTACCTGCCCAACCAATAGCCTCTGAAACACTTTACCCACAGTTTCAATACCTCGATATAAAACGAAACAACCATCACTTCTCTTTCGATATGCCTGCCGAATACCCAATTATATCAGAAATTTTGAAAGGCCACCCCATTTCATATTCTTTATCTGCCCATACATCAGTTCCTATGGTGTATCTTCAACAGTTTTGGGGAACTCTATCTATTGAAAAGGACGGAGATGCGTTATATCTTCAAGGAGAGGTTGATGAATACGTTAGTCGTTTGACGTTAAGACGTTTAAGAAGAATACTCCATCTTCCTACTCCTGGACCAACTGGATTTGAAGACTTTGTCTCGGATGTTCAGTTATGTGTTGATATCAAAAGATTAGGATAWTCTRCAATATTGGATAATCCTACACAATTCAAGAGACGATTTCTACCGTCGATATGGCATCTGCTCTTCTCGATATTAAATC
>NW_020202409.1:2070-3762 GCF_001531365.2 Cynara cardunculus var. scolymus
TCCAAGTGCAGTTCTTAGTGAACTAGCCGGAACGACCGGAGTGATGTCATTTGACATTTCACGAAGACAGGTCGGAAGTCCTACCAATGCTAACATTACRCCAACATTGAACGTAGGCACAACAGTTTATTCAACTGTTGTTTCAACTGGTAATCTAAGTGATCCAGGTGTGATTTTACCCGACTTTGTGTCACGGGAATATTTGGACGGCGTCCTAAAGGCTGTTCAAGAGAACTTTGACGCACAAATTGCTAGCTTGAAGAGGTTGATAACGGGGAAAGAGCATATTGTAGAAGAGCCACCATCTGCGCCATCACCACCACCTGTACCAAAACCGTCAGTTCAAGAACAATCGGTGGACGAGCTGAAATCTTTACTATATGCTAAATTGATGGCTTCCCAAAGCGAAGATGCKGAAGATGCAGATTTAGTTGGTCTTCTCCGTCAACAAATAGATGCTAATCCTATGATTCGAGCCTCAGAGTTTTTGACTTTTCAGGATGTGATTAATGCTAATTTCTCTAAAGTTAGTCACTTGATCACATCTAATACCCTTGATCTGAAACGTGCAATGGATGCTCTTGTCGAAAGGGTGTCTATACTTGAAGAAACTTGCAAGTCTCAAGCCGAATCTCTTAAGAAAAAACATGACAATCAGGATCCTGATAGTCATGAGGGGGAGATGAAAAAGCAGAGATTGGCTGAGACATCTCTACAAGGTGCAAGTTTGGGTGAAGAGTCACTACCTCAGGACGTTACTGCTAAAGATTCTGTCCCGAAAATAGTTCGGGAAAGAATAATTAAGGCCGTGATTATTGAAGATGAAGAAGTGGAAGCAAGTCCAATGATCGAGCCAATGGTTGAAAAGCCGGCGGACTCCACAGTAGAAACAAGGTTGCTAATGGACTTGTCTGTCAACGTAGGTTTCAACAGTGCATTCTCTACTATTTTGGGTGGAGAGCGGGATTTTGGTGAAGACGTTGATAACGTTGATGAGTCAACTGGATTGTATTTTGACTTTGAAGCTGATGTAGAAGAAAAAGATCCAGTCTTTCCCATTCAAGGTGATCCTCAGTCTATTCCAGAATCATCAACCACTGTTCTACCTGATGCGCCTGAAATCAGTGTTCCAAAAGAGACTGTTGATCCTACAGAAATCTTCACAAAGAACTATGTTCCCTTCCATATCAGAGCAAATTTCTTTGGTTATGATCGCGATAGAATCCGAGAGCCATATTTAGAAGATATCTACTTTGGGATTTTCGTTCGTCACAGAAAACTGCTTTGTGCTGACAGAGTTCTAGGAATTCACAAGAAGCCAAAAGACTTCAGAACTGAATACCGTCACCTTTTGCAAGCTAAGTGTCAGCCTATAAGTCAAGTTCCTACAAAGCACATAATTGTCACTATCAAGCAGATTGATGCCCAGAAGCTCTTAAGAATCTGGTATCCTGTGTTCACTGTTACAAGACAGGATGGCCAGATCTGGAGGTTCAGCGAAGCCGATTTCACGAACTTATATTTAGATGATCTCRAATACATGTTCTTCGAACTCAAGAATATGACAATCAGAAGAGAAGRASAACTTGTAGCTCTGGAAGCCATTAAAAGATTCATTCAAAGTCAAGTAAAGTTGTCAATGGTTATTGATATTCAAATGGGTCTTGAGGACAACCAGCGAATCATCAACCT
>NW_020202409.1:4057-25782 GCF_001531365.2 Cynara cardunculus var. scolymus
TTACCTTGTAATTGTAATTAAGCTTTGTCATTAATCTGAAAATCAAGATTTGCTGATGTAATATTCTCTCTCCTCTCAATCTAATCATCTCTTTGAATATTTTCTTTCTACTTTGAAGTTCATCACAATCTATGAAGATCATACCATGTTTGTATGAAATCTGGACTCATCAGATCTTACTCCTACCAGTGACGCGTTTTAAAGCCGTGAGGGGTTGTTGCAGGGAGGGGCAGCCCAAAGCGGACAATATCATGTGGGCGGTTCCCTAGTATCGGTCCAACAATTTTACACCAAAGACATGAAAAATGTTCTTAATATGGTGAAAATCCGTGACATAACCATCTAGAACTTTTGAAAAGCAAGAAAAACCCTTCATTTCTTGCATTTTTGTGTCTCTTATGGAATTTGAGTTCTCTATCATTTTTGTTACCAAGAATAGTGTATTTTGTATATTCTTACTTTAATATTGAATAGTAGAGTGATCTTCTTTCATAAAATCATTATTTTTTGAAATTGTGATGCATAAAAATCCATTTTTGCATAAAAGAATGACTTTTCTCCTGGACAGATTCATTGCATGAGTTTGGAATGACCATATCTGGTTGTGTATTGACCCAATAAGCATGAATCTTTTTCCTTAATAATATTTAGGGGCCGTTTACTAACCTCTTACTGCCTCTTACCCGACTTTTACCCATTAAGAGATGCTTACCCGGGTAAGAGGTACAAGTGTTTACTAAAAAAAAACCCACCTCTGACCATCCTCTTACCACAGTCAGCAAAAAAAAAATCAATCTTACCATGGGAAACAGGTGCGACAGGTTTTGTTCAGGTATGGTAATCGATTTCCAAGAGATTTCTTMTTTCTTCTATTGATATCTAACATCCTAATCGATTTCTTGATTTCTTCCCTTCTTTTGATTTCATAAATATGCAAAGAAAAGAAGAGGGGATCTTCGTATTTTCTTCTCTGTTGATTTCGTGAAGCTTCAAACCAACCGACTTTCTAGGTATTCAATTTTCTTCTCTATTGTTGCAAATGGGTTGATTTTGCTTTTGTCATTCTCTACTTTATTTTCTGCAAATGGGTTGATTTTATCTAGGGCCTGCATTTGGATAATCTTGTTTTTCTATTCATGTTTCCTGCAGTTCCCAACTATTGTGTACATGAAATCAAAAGTGTACAATCGATCTGCATATTCATATTCATATAAACAAACAAATAAACAATCCTAAAGGCAAAAACCAAAAACCAGTAGGGTTAACTGAGATTTGGTCTAATTAAATTCATATGCAACATGTTTGAAATAACAAACAAACAACAAAATAAGAGAAAGTAATAAGCAAAGAACAAGAAAAAGCTATCTCCTATGAAGGAAATGAAGAAGAAGGGTTGTAGAAAGTAGACTTTTATAACAGCTCCTGGTGGATTGGTATGTGTTATCATAGAAAAGTGTAAGGATTTAGTGGGGGTAGGGGTGAGGGGTAAAGGTCATGTATATTGAAAAGTGATGTGACACAAGAAGTGAAACAATGGAGCAAGTAATCCCATGTAGTACAATTATTGCCCTTTTCTTTTGATAACCCAAGAAAAAGATTGTGTGCAAAAGCTTTATTTCTTTGAACGATGTAGTTTAGATTTAAAAAAGAAAAGTACCTTTCTTCTTTTTTCTTGTTATTGGTTTAAAAAAGACAAATACCTTTCTTCTTTTTTCTTGTTCTTGTGTGTTTTAAGAGCTGCTATAGCTCTTTGATTGATCACCCTCTGTATGTCTTCTTTCAATTCAATATATATATATTATATATACTAGTTATCAAAAGAAAGATTTTCCAATAGCCCACCATAAGAATGGTTGTCAAGTCCAAAATCTTTAAATAATGGAGCTATCCATTAGAGCAAGGGACAGCAGCAAGTTGCTCATGACAATGTGGCCCAACCTCGATTCAATAATCCCGTGACTCACCAAAAGAATTAGGAGTAGTGGACATCTCCAAATAATCCATTAAATTTTAGGTGTTTGATTGATCTTGACTTGAATGCTAATTGGGTATTTATTGTTGATTACTTGATTGATGAAAAGCTATTGCTGGTTGGACCTCAGGTAGCAATACTTGCTAATTAGGTGTTGCTTGTTTGGGGCTTTTTTCTCGAAGCTTTTGCATTGTTAATCGGGTAATAGTAGTTTAGATTATTATGAGACAAATTCTTATTCCAAAACCCCTATAGCCTATATAGTACACACACATATACATATATGTGTGTATATATGTGTGTATGAAAGCACCCTATGTTGACCAAAGTTGTGAGCTCTATGGTTAAGCACATTGAATTGCGCATGGTTTGATGCTTACCTCAAAAGATGGAATAATATTTTAATGATGAGACTATATATATATATATATTCTATGCTTGCTCTGCCATACTACTAGCTTCTTTTTCATTCATATATACATCAAGCTTTTGTTTATTCTGATGGTAAATTCATGGTATATAATTGAACTCCTTCATTTTTATATCTAGAAAAGTATATTAATGCACAAGTTTATGGACTACATGGTATATAATTAATAACCCCACAAACTAATTAGTTTGAGGTTGATGCTTTTTATAGATCCATTCATATATGTATATGTGTACATATAGAGAATGACATAATCAAGTGAAAAAAACATCAACACAACTTAGAATATAATTTGATGCAGAAATGAATTGTCTGGTCTTGATCAATGGCATTGAAATACTTGCAGAGATGGGAATGGAAAAGGATGTGAATTTAGTTGGATTGTGAGTCAAAACCTCCACAACCTTTTTGTTCTCCAATTGATCCAAAACCCCTTTAGCCTTGTGAAAATTCACAACCACCCTCTAATTCTGCCACCGCTCCTTAACCCTACACCCAAAATCCGACATCAATTCCTCATCTCTCCTCCTCTTTGTAGGGGATGAAAGTAACCTTATACTTTCAATCCAAAATACCAAAATACTTGAGTTATGCCCTGTCTTTGAAAACAAAAAATACCCAAGTACTAACCCAATGAATTTTCATATAACTACTGTTTATATGTAGAAACCTTATGTTGGTCTTCCTATGATCATTTTTGTTTATGCTGCTTGACTAGTTGCTTAGACTACAATTTTTATGTCATGTTATGCTTTGCATTTTTTCATGAACCATGTATAATCGAACCATATGTTTGAGGCATGTTTAATTAATTTCTATAGGTATGGAAAAAGTCGATGAATCTTCACAACCCAAGAGAGCTAGGGTTAGTTGGAAAGATTGCAATGTGGTAAAAACTTTTCTAGAGTCATGTTTGCGAGAGATATCTATAAATGGGCGAGAGGGTGGTAGCCTTAAGGCAATTTTTTGGAGGAAAGTAGCTGAGACGTTAGAAAAGACACATAATTTTATTGTGGACCAAAGACAAATGAAAAACCATTACGACTACCTCAAAGGCAAATATGGAGCTTGGTCAAAACTGAAAAACAAAACTAGAAATATTTATGATGCGTCAACAAACTCTTTTAAGCTGTCTGAAGAGGAATGGCAAATGGAAACAAAGGTCATATTCTTTATTTTTCTATTTTTTCTTTTTTTAAGTTGTTTTATTTATTTATTTACACATAACGTTTTTGTAAACAGTCCAATAAATATGTTGAAAAGTTGAGGACTGCACCACTACCATTTCCAGATCTTTGTGTTCAACTTTTTGACGGAGTTGCTTCCACGGGCGTTGGAAGTTGGGGGCCGACCTCTTTTGTTCCTAATCCTACATCCATTGCTCCCCAAACACAAGAAACACAAAGTTCAAAAACATTGTCTACACATGTTGCTCCTCAAATACAAGAAACACAAGAGCAACAAAGTTAAACATTGCCTTCAGTACAAGAGTCTTCTTCACGTTCTCAATCTCAAAGAAAAAAACGAAAAAGAAAGTGTTCAACCAAGCAGTTCAGTGAATGATGAGGAGGTGTCTAAGATTGTCACTTCTATGCAAAATGCTTTGGACAAACAACCCACAGAATCTGAGGTGGGTGCTTGCATTGAGAAACTRGAGAAATTTGGGTGGGGAAGCCCGTTGTATGAGGCAACACTTCATCTTTTTAGCCTAGGCCCTGATTATAAGAAGATTTGGTTGTGTTTGAAGGAGTATAAGTGTGAGGGTTGGGTTAGGTTCACGGGACGTCAACTTGGGTTTATATAATTATTGCAACGTTTGTTTAGACATTAGAAGAAGATATTTTTATGCGCTCTTTTGAAACCTTAGATGGTTTGTATGAACATTAGATATTTTGATGCACTCTTTTGAAACCTTAGATGGTTTGAATGAACATTAGATATTGTGATGCGCTCTTTTGAAGTTTTAAATGGTTTATATGCTTTGTTTGAACTTTGGAAGATGTTTGTTGGCTTTTATATAACTTTTATCCTTAAGATGATGTTGTCCTTTTTATTCAAATTTTGGAAGATGTTTTGGTCTTTGTATGGACTCTTGACGGTTAATGTTATATGACGTTTTGTATTGCAAGGTTATGGATAGGAACAAGTTAATTCTAATTGTGGTGGTTGTTTATTTGTATTTGAAAAAAAAATCTTCGTCAAGAATAGAAAGGATAAGAGGCAACACTTCAGCATTAAGCGGGCATGCGTATACACAAGAATTGTTAAGTGGATCAAATACGTAATGTCATGAATTGATGCGTTTGTCACGTGATGCATACATATTATTATGCAATTACTTTAAAGAAAAAAATTGGGTGCACTCAAGTAGGTATATGAGCGTCGAAGAGAAAATGGCCATATTTTTGACAATAATTGGTCACAAAGAACGCTTTAGAATGGTTAAACGGAGATTTCAATACTCTACGCGAACCATTAATAAATGTTTTCATGAAGTACTAAAAGGAATGATGGAATTTGCGAGAGAAGTCGTAGGGCCAACATCCTTTGATGGAACCCCAAACATGTCGGAGCGATTTACACGACTCAAAGAAATATTTCCGGTATGTTTTGTCTTGATATACTGAATATTCTTAACATATGTAAATACTTTCTAATGTTTTCTATTTCATAGAAAAGGGGGCTATAGGTGCACTAGATGGAACTTTAGTACATGCAGTTGTGCCCGTTAGTCAACAAGCTAGGTATAGAGGAAGAGGAATAGGTGAATGCTATCAAAATGTTTTAGCGGTTTGTGATTTTAATATGATATTCACATTTGTTTGGGCTAGATGGGAAGGCATTGCACATGATTCTCGAGTTCTGACAGAAATTGCATTTAACCCAACTTCAGGATTTCCGTTTCCTCCACCAAGTATGTTTTATTTTTTTTCTTAACATTTAAACCTCATTATGATTTATACTTTTAAATTGTATTTTGTGGTTACAGGTAAATATTATCTTTGTGATGCTGCATATACCAATACTCGTGGATTTATGACCCCCTATCGCAATATAAGGTATTGGTTAGCAGATTTTCGACGCCGACGTGCCTTGATTAAGGAAGAACGGTTCAATCATGCCCATGCACAACTTAGAAATGTCATCGAGCGTGCATACGGGATCTTGAAAGCAAGATTTCCAATTTTAAGACAAATGGCTCCTTACCCTTTCCCAATACAAAAAGATGTAGTGATTGCTTGTTTTGCAATTCATAATTTTATAAGGAGATGCAATATTCAAGATCGACTGTTTATTGAGTATGATGAAAACAACATGTTTACTATTGAAGAACAAGACGAAGGAATCGAGGAATAAAGCATCGAGGAAGATGTTGAAGAAACACAATGGGGTCCCCAAGGCAATGAATATATGACTGATTTGCGTGATCAAATTGCAAATCAATTAATGTTGAATGCTTGAAATTAATATATGTAAGCGAACTATTTGTACGCAAACAATTATGTTAAAGACTTGTAATGACTTTTTGTTCGTTGTTGTTTCTTTTGTTGGTCCTTATTTTAATAGTGGTTTTGCTTTTAGAAATTTTGACTTTTTGTTCTAAATTATGAAAATCGGTAATATGTTAATATATTGAGTATCAATATATTTTCGTAAGCAAAAAAGAATTTGAAATTATATTTAATTTTTTTGATAAATAACATTTTATGTTAGCTCTTAATACAATACATATGGTAAACAATAATTTTCAATCAGCACTTACTCCAGAAAGAGGGATATAATGGTCTTTTTGACATAATCAGCACTTAATACAAAATGTTTGGTAAACAAGAAAATTCAATCAGCACTTACTCCAGTCAGACCTCTTACCCCAATCAGCACTTAACCAAAAATATTGGTAAACGGCCCCTTAGTGTATTAGTTTTCAAACCCAAGTGGAATCATGAAAAAATATGACCTTATGATCTCACAACACCCAAAACAAATTTGGTGTGCAACAGTGGTCGGTCAGAAATTTTATGTCTCATTGTTCATCTATAACTCTTAGAAGACACATCAAAAATCATGAAACTTTTCCTCTGGAGTACATCCTAAAGTGTTAGCTTTCAAAAGAGTCTAACCCCACCCAAAAACATGGTGATTTAGGGGTTCAACCGATTTTTATAAAATAAGTGTGCAATCTGTCAAGACTTGACAGATTTCCACATGCATGTTTAAACAACCATAACTCCCAAACTATACATCCAAATATAGTGTTTAGTTTCGCAAAATCTAGAATTATGTGTTAGCTTTAAAACTATTCATGAACCACTGGAAAATAATAAGTATAACTTCTTCAAAAGGGTGTAACATTAAGAAGGGGTTTTCTATTTTGAAAGCTGTAATCATTGGTTTGGTAAAATTTGTTTGAGACCCTTCCACTCATCCAAAAATCTTGATTTTTGGTCATAATGATCCTAACTCAGTATAATAAAACATATAAATTTTTTGGAAAATATACTTCTTGGACGAGGGTGAACCATGGACATTATTGAGTCACAAAGATTCTGTCAGCATGCATGATCTCCTAAAACCACTAAAGATTGTACTCTTAAACCATAAACCCTATAATAAGCAAATAAAGTGCTTAAAACTTGATTTTTATTCTTAAGAACATAAAGAGGCATTTTATAAGACGTAAAGGTMGAATAGTAACCTTAACCTTTAAGAGTTTGACAACCGTTCGTTTTCTATAGGGATTCACTAAAAGGACTTTACCAAGACGTACCATTTGATCACTCAACCATCTTCTCCGTGAAAGAAAAGGTGAGAGTATTCACGGCACGACCCCTTTTTTTTAAATCCATCGTTATTTTGGGGAAAAGCATGTATAAAAGTAGTTGATGTTTGTATGAAATATACAATGTGATTAAATCATGGATACAAATTGATTATATGAAATATGCATAAAAATGAAATAATGAATACGAGCACTAACACTATGTACGCTAGTAAAAATTGTGTTTGGGTTAATTAAAAAGTCCCACTTGGTTACACTACTTATTAACTCGTATGAGCCAATAGTTTAAGTGGATAGCGCTATTTGGATTGACAATCCACCTTTTACTGACGAGTAGGGGTGCATTTAACTAAAACACGGGTTCTACACATGGGGTTTAAACACCACCGCTGAGGTAGTTCGGTATAAAGGGCATAGTTGTCGCAGTTTTAGTAGTGGCCCAACACTTAAAATTACTTGGAGTATATTGTGCCTCGTTAAAAGTGTTACACGTATGAAAGTTGTTGCAAATAAGTAAAAGACTTACTCGAACTAAATATTGCATAAAGATTTGTTGTACATTGAAAACCTGTGAACTCACCAACTCTTGTAGTTGACACTTGTTTTAACATGCTTTTCAGGGGTAAGAAAGGCACACGGTGGTATTTAAAAGAAGCCGCGTTTCAATCATCACCTTCGATTTTTTTTTTAATTTACAAACTTGTCGTTTTGGGAATGTAAACGCGGGATTGTGATGTAATGAAATTTTAATGTATGGTGGTGTTATTTATACTCTATTGCTATGAGACTCTACCTGCCATACCTCGTGTTTCCGCTTTAGCGGGGTGTGACATGCTTAAAGATCCAACGTTCCCAATATGAAGCGAATATTGTAACCAAAGCTTCTTTGAATCATCAAACTATTCCTTTGTAAATAGTAACGGAAAGATTTAAGGCAATGCTTGCCCTTATTGATAAACCATTTCCCCCTTCTCAATAACATCTAAATTATTACTTTTAATAGGAATAATGTCTCTAATTCATTAGATCACAGAGAAATGATGACTCAAAGTTATTAAATCCAATTAGTAACAATAATAAGAGTTATAATAATATCCATATATGACAATGTCTCCCTTATTCCAAGTACACCTCTCCTTGATATGCCACCTTTATTCCTTCATTAAAACAGGGCTACTTATCAGAACAGATAAAAGTCACCATGTCTGAAAGTACTCATTCCCAGTTCCAAGCCAGAACAGACAAAAGTCACCACGTTTGGGGGAACTACCTCTTAAAACAAGTTTCATACCAAAACAGACTTACATCACCACGCTTGGTAGAAACATTTCCCAAAAATCAAGTTCCATACCAAAACAGACTTTCGTCACCAAGTTTAGTACGAATATATCTTTTATTAAAAAGATATAAAATATCCCTTTTTACAATAACATAAATAAACCCAATAATAATTTACCAAATCATGAATATTCCAAGGAAATCCAACACTTACAATTTATATCAAGTGAACATCCGGACAAGTTATCCGGACAAGCATTTCGGACAACACTGTCCATTTGTTCGATGAACGAATCCGGACAATACACTTGTCCGATTTATTAATCCGGTCAACATAATCCCTTGTCCTATATATTAATCCGAACAACACTTAGTCGATTAAAAACTAATCGGCATAACTCTTAAGCGATTTAAGACTAAACCGCACAACACTTACCCGGTTTATAAAATAAGTCGAATAACACATGTCCGGTTTAAAGGTAGTCCGGACAAGCTTTGTCCGGTTTATATTTAGTCAAGTCATTCCTTTGTCCGAATAAGGATCCAAATTGGAATACTGATTTCTTTCAAATTAATAAGCAATATAGAATAAAAACCAGTATTAATTTTATACAAATGAGGTTTAGAAATCACTCACCTTTTATACAAAAACTCTGATTTTGAAGAAGATGAAAACCAATTGATTCCACTTGATCTCCGAATAACTTTTCTCTCAAAATTTCCAAAATCTCAAAGAGGCAAGAAAATTTTGCCTCCTCCCAAACCACCATATTTATACTTTCCAAATTTGGAAAGTCGGTTACTTTTACTTTTACCCACATATATGCAGACATACCCAGAAATGGCATGCATATATAAATAATAAAAGAAAACCATCTGCATGTATATAAACTCATGAACATACACATATGCACATAATATATTGCATACACACACACACACACACACATATAAATATATATAGGGGCCCATTTAAGAGAGGACTGATTTGTTTGTGGTAACTGTGAGATCCAATCTCAACCACAAATCAACGGATAAATTAGGAAATTAATAATTATGGTAGTTTGAGTTAAAATTATAATTAGAGGGCATTTTAGGTATTTTTAAAAAACTCGTCTCTCGTCTCTCGTCTCTCGTCTCTCATCTCTCATCTCTCATCTCTCATCTCTTCGACCTCCAATCTTCGGCCTCCAGTGAACAAAAATCCGGCAGGTACCAAGTAATCACAAAGATACACAATGTGATACCCATTGTGATATACTGTGATACCATTTGAGTACCACTGTATATCACAATGGGTAACAAATTGTGTATCTTTGTGATTACTTGGTACCTGCCGGGTTTTTGTTCACCGGAGTCCGGAGATTGGAGGTCGGAGAGATAAGAGAGGAGAGAGGAGAGAAGAGTTTTTTTTAAAATACCTAAAATTCTCTCTAATTATAATTTTAACTCAAACTACCATAATTATTAATTTCTTAATTTATCCGTTGATTTGTGGTTGATATTGGATCTCACAGTTACCACAAACTAATCAGTTCTCATTTGATTAAGCCCCTATATATATATTATGCATATATCCCCATGCATAATATACATATACTTACGCATTTAACCCTTGTAAGCATGTATCCACATAAACAATTAATTCACATAACAAATACCTTGGGTAACAACCAGGACCCGGTTATCACATTATCCACCCCTTCAAAAGAATTCCGTCCCGGAATTCCTTTAATTAAAGAGCCATGGATAATCTGCTCTCATTTCTGACTCCAATTCTCAAATCGCTTCTGGTCCTTTGTGAAATTTCCACTGAACCTTAACCAGACTAATTTATTTGTTTCTTAACACCCTGATCTTTCGGTAAATCACGGCTTCTGGTGTTTCCACAAAGTTCAATTTACTGTCAAGTTTGACTTCTGGTAACGGTACAGTAAGACTTGGATCAGCTAAACATTTCCGCAAATTCGATACATGGAAGGTGCTGTGAATCAGACTTAGTTATTCTGGTAGCTCTAACTAATAAGCCACTGGCCCAACACGTTTACATGCTCTGAATGGCCCAGCATACCTCGGACTGAGCTTACCCTTCTTCCCAAATCTGATGATACCCTTCAATGGCGAAACTTTCAACATCACAAAATCACCTACACAAAATTCAATCGGCTTTCGACGATTATCAGCATAATTTTTCTGGTTATCTTTTGCTGTTCTGATTCTTTCTCGGATCTGTTTAATCTTCTCAGAAGTTTCTTGAACAATCTCAGAACGCGTTAACTTCCTCTCACTTACTTTGTTCCAACACAACGACGTTCGACATTTACGTCCATACAATACTTCATATGGTGCCGTTTGAATGCTGGAATGATAACTGTTATTATACGCAAATTCTATTAGTGGAAAATGATCTTCCCACGATCCCCCGAAGTCAATGATACAACTTCTTAACATATCTTCGAGAGTCTGGATAGTTCTTTCACTTTTCCCGTCTGCTTGCGGATGATAGGCTGTACTTAACTGAATTTCAGACCCTAGAGCTTTCTGCAAACTTTCCCAAAACTTTGAGGTGAAACGGCTATCTCTATAAGAAACAATAGACAGTGGAACACCATGCCTGGTTACAATTTCTTTGATATAAACCTGAGCCAGCTTCTCTGTTAGACCCCAACTTGTGAAAGTGTAAGTAAGAAGTGTCTTGCTCTAGTCAATAGGACTTAGTCTATAGAAGCTATCTGGCTAAGAGCTCTCATGCAGAAGATCAAGGACCAGAGCTCTTACTCAGAGTGAAGGTTCCTTTCATACAAAGCCCGCGCTCTATCTCCGTGAACACTCAAGCCTTGTGCGCCAAAAAGCATAAGCGCTTGACTTAAAGCAACAACTCCAAGACCCAAAGCCTCTGTATAGTACATGCAGAGCTTCTCCATATACAGAGCCTCTGCATAGTACATGCAGAGCTTCTGGCTACCTTCTTCATGGAACGCGCGCATGTTAGCCCAGATATTCTCGCATGCGCCTAACTGATTTAAGGCGGCTTGACCAAGTCTTCCGCTATTCAAGGGAAGTCAAAGATAAGGTTGCAGACGAGTCAGCTCAGAGTTCCACGCCTTTTTTATAGCATAGTTTGTTAGGCCTAGGCATATAGAAGGAGGCTTCCTCCTCAGGTTCAAAGTACCTGAAGGAGCCGACTTATACTATACGCATATTCTTGTGAGATTACTTTTTGTTCTTCAATTGTTCATCTTTATCAATAAAAGCATTCAGTTATTCAAAGTATTATTCAATGTTTTACTTCTATATTTAAATATTATGTTTAGTCAATTGAAATACTTTGTTGTTCTTAATTCCTACTTTATGCAAACAATATTTCTGTTAATTAAGAGTATCTGGGTTCTAAGAATTGGTATCAGAGCCTGCTAATCAAATTCATTGATTAGTCGATCGATATCCGATTTGATTCTACCTTTAATTTTCTTTTGATTATTCATTTTTAAAAGATTTATCACTCCTATCTTTCTTGATTTTAAAACGCTTGCTTTTAAGTAATCTGGAAATCGTTTTTCAGTCGATCATCTTTCTCGTCAAAGTTTTCTTCCTAAAATTTTAAATCTAAAATGTCGTCTTCTCAATCATGGAACTCCATGTATAGTGTCGGTTCCTTAACAAAACATCCGACTCTCATTAGGGAAGAATATCCCCAATGGAAGATCCGGATGATCAATTTCTATGAGGGTCTTGACCTAGAATTGTATGAGTCAATCCTAAATGGCCCATACGTCCGTACTACCATTATACCTCGGATTCTTGATGCTGGTGATACAGTTGAGGTACCTGCCAGGCGAGCACCCAAACTTCGTCGTGACTGAAACGATGAAGATAAACGAAGAGTGGAAGTGGATCAAAAGGCCAAAACGACTTTTGATTATGGCGCTTCCCAATGAAATCTTCCAGTCACTGGACGCGTGCGACTCGGCGACGGATTTATGGGATCAACCGGCCAACTAGTTGGAAGGAGGCATCAAGATGAAAAAGAATCGTTGTGCCTAATGCGTCAATGAATACAATAGCTTCCAGGAACTCCCCGATGAGTCTTTAGAACAGATTTACCATCGCTTCAACACGCCGATCAACAAATGTCGCAAGTGTGACGTGATCAGAACTCAGAAGGAGAACAACATGCTCTTCTTGAAGAGATTGAATGCAGAAAGGGTTAATCTGACGATGTCCCTCCAGGCAAACCAGTATCTGGAGGAATGGACTCCGCACGATGTATATGGGACGCTATAGGCTCAAGAACAAGAGGTGCAGAAGGCAAAGGTCGCTCTGGGTGGACCTCTGGATCTTGTCTCTGATTCAAAAGAGACAAGATCATGCCAGTCACACAGAGAACGGAGACCCAGAGAAGAAAGAAGGAAGGGAAAGAAGGCTCTCATCTTGGAGAGTGATGATGAAACAGAAAGAGCATCTAGCTCTGAAGACGATGATATTAACGCCTTTGCACAATCCTTGGCCCTGATCACCAAGGAATTCCAAAAGAAATTTGGGAAGAAGGTATTCGACAGAAGAGGAAGACAAAGTGACCAAAGCAGAGGGAAATATTTCCAAGGAAGGAACCCTCCTTCTGTTCCCAACAAGAAGGAGGAAGAGCCGTCGGACCAGAAGAAGCAAGGCGTCCGATGCTTTAGATGTGGAAAGATGGGGCACTACTCCAAAGAGTGCAGAGGCCCTCTTGTGAAAGATGAACTGTACTACAAAAATAAGTACAAGTATAATCGATCACAAAGGAGTCTCATGGCAGAATAGGAGAATTGGGTTTCTGAATCCTCATATGATGAAGAAGACCAAGCCAACTTCTGTGGGATGGCTGTCGCGAATGAGTCTGGATCTGACACCGACTCCCAGGTATGTTTTATCTCTGGTTATTCTCATTCTGACCTGGAAGAGAGCATTTATGCTTTGACAAATGATTTTGTCAATCTACAGCAAAAGCTCTCTCTCGAAAAATCCAAACGAAAATCTTTGGAAAAGAAAAACTTTTTTTTGAACGAGAGACAGAGCTACTGACTGTAGAGAAACAAGAGTTGTCAGTGGAAAATGAAAAGCTTTCACAAACGAAACAATCCACTGAAACAAGTCTTAAAACAGAATGCTTAGAATTAAAAGCGGCTATTAAGAAAAAGGATACAGAGCTTATAGAGAAAGAGAGAGACAGATTAAACTCTTAGTTCCTAAAAGATTATTTTCAAAAGGAAAGAGAGTTCCTACAACAGAGCTTACAAAGAAAAGAGCTCTTGATTAAGAAATATCAAGATGCTCAGCAAGTGTATGAAAAAGTTAACTCTCAACAGGATAAAGCAGGGATAGGTTATATAGACCTAGATCTCACCTGGAAGAGGAAAAATACTCTTGAATCCGTGATTAGGTTGGGTGAAAAAGAGAAACTAGATTTTCCTATTTTGCATACAGCCTCATCGTTTAAAAGATGTAAGCGTGAAAGTGGAGCCAGAACTCCTAAGTTGAAATTCAAAAACATCTCTTACTCTTCAAAATGTATGCCACAAGTTGATTTAAAATGCATACAGAAGACAAATCAAATTTTTTGTTTGGCTCTACAAATCTTGAACATCTTAAGACTGAAAGTGAGGTTGTCAAAACTGAACCAGATGAAATCAAGAGTTCATCCACAAGCAAATTTCATAAAACTCTGAATTCGAAATCAATGAATGGCTTTACAGAAACGATAAGACAGGCCTTCGAGAAAGACTTGCTTGACGCTTTGAATTATCCTCCTAAAGGTCCTGCAGATTCTTCTGAGTGTAACTCCTCAAATACTTTTGAAAGTCCATCAAAACAAAAGACGGGCGAAGCTTCTAGCTCATGCATACAAGAACCTCAAGTTCTTAATGATACCTCTGTATTTTGATATTCACATAAGGATTTTCTTGACTCTGACTCTGTGTGAAAAAGATTCTCCTAGGTTCTGGCTGTACAAGCATGACGAGAAGTGCTAAATCCGGTCCTAAGTTTGAGTACAGGGTACAAAGTGCCAAGTCTGTTTCCTCTGCATCAAAGGGCTCAAATTCCAAATCTAAGCCAACTAAATTCACTCTGGAACAGAAGGGAAAATCCGTTGCATGCTCTAACATTAATTCCTCTGTTTCAGAGAGGCCTCTGAAGGCCTAAGGAGTAGGGAAGAAGATGTCAGAGAAGACTCATTCTGTGTAAAAAAAATCAGATCTAGATAGGAAGTTTGCTAGAACTATCAATGCTAGGAATGATTGTAATAATTTATTCTTCAAAGCTAATAAATCATTTTGTCATTCAAAATGTTTTCATAATTTTGAATGTGTTTCTCTGCTGCTAAAATTAAAACAACACATCTATGACCCTAACTGCCTTCTCTCTGGGTCATCAAGGTATAAATCTAAGAAGACCCAGAAGAGAAAGAAGGCTCCTAATGCCAAGTCTGTTAATTCAGGTCAAGAGACGAAGCCACAAGAGTGAAGAAGCTTGGCTCTGGCACCACAAGCTATCTCATCTTAATTTCCAAAATATAGAGAAGCTTTTGAAAAATAATCTGGTTGATGGACTTCCTTCCATAAAGTTCGAAAAGTACCGTCTCTGCTCTGCATGTGAAATGGGAAAGCTCAAAACAGCATCCCACAAAACTAAGACAAATGTGTCCTGTGTCAGACCTCTGCATATGCTTCATGAGGATCTTTGTGGTCCAATCTCTGTGCAGAGCTTGTCTGGTAAAAAGTATATCTTAGTCTTAATTGATGAATACTCACGATATACTTGGATTGAGTTTGTAAGGCAGAAATCAGATGTCCCAGAGCTGCTAATCAAATTAATGACCAAGATTCAAGTACTTCTACAAAGCAGAATTCAGAAGCTGAGAAGCGATAATGGAACAGAGTTCAAGAACGCCAAGATCGACGCGTACTTAGACACAAAGGGCATAACTCAGAACTTCTCTACAGGAAGGACACCACAACAAAATGGTGTCGTAGAACGAAAGAATAGAACTCTAGTCGAAGTTGCATGCACCATGCTAGCCAGCTCTGGTCTTCCAACCCGTTTTTGGGCAGAAACAATCTCTACTGCCTGCTTTATTCAAAATAGAGCAACGATGGTAAAGAGGCACATGAAGACACCTTACGAACTAATTAAGCAAAGAAATCCTAACGCCAAATTTTTACATGTCTTTGGTTGCAAATGCTTCATCCTAAATGATCGAGATCAACTTGGCAAGTTCGATAAGAAGGCAGATGAAGGTAAGTTTCTTGGCTATTCAACAAAAGCCAAGGCATATAGAGTCTTCAATCAACGAACCAAGACGGTCATGGAAAGCATCAACATCTCGTTTGACGATAAAGAACAAATGACTTTAGAGTACCTCAGCTCTGGACTCGATCTTAACCAGCAGACTTCCAATTCTCAAATGAAGTCAAGGGAATTGGAACTCAGGCTCCTATTTGAAGACTTCTATGGTGACGAAGACATCTTTGTACGTGCACCAAGAGATGTATCTGCGAGTGTAAGTGAAGGATCACAAACGACAAGCACATCTGACTATGGTCCTTCACACACCTCTGCTTCCTCTGGAGATCATATCAATCCACAACCAGAGTAAACAAGCTCTGCATCACAGCCCAGTCACGTAGAACCAGAGCATAATACCTCTGGCTCTACACCTGGTTCCTCTGTACCTTCATCCGAGGGGGAGCAAGAAGAAACTTCTTCGCATCAACGAGCTCAATGCCAAACATGCCCATGGAACGTGATCAAATGTCCCGCACTCCTGTATCTGTTCCAAGAACAAAATGGACAAAGGATCTTCCTCTTCACCAGATCATAGGTGAACCTTCAAGTGGCGTAAAGACACTGGCTGCCACAGCTAATGAATGTTATTCGTAAACTTCCTTAGCATGGTAGAGGCTAAGAAAGTACATGAAGCTCTACAAGATCCTAGCTGGGTCGATGCCATGCAAGAAGAGCTCCAACAATTCGAGAGAAATAAGGTATGGACTCTTGTTCCTTTACCAAAGGATAAAATTGCAATTGGTTATAAATGGGTTTTCAGGAACAAGAAGGATGAGGATGGGATCATGGTGAGAAATAAATCTAGGGTCGTAGCAAAAGGCTATTGCCAGGAAGAGGGCATAGACTATGACGAGACCTTTGCGCCAGTAGCAAGGCTAGAAGCTATACGCTTGTTCTTAGCCTTCTCTACTCATAAGGGATTCTGAGTCTATCAAATGGACGTTAAGTCAGCCTTCTTGAATGGTAAGCTGAAGGAGGAAGTCTACGTTCAACAACCTCTAGGGTTTGAAAGCTCCACACATCCAGAACATGTCTATTTATTAGACAAAGCTCTGTATGGACTTAAGCAAGCACCTCGAGCCTGGTATGAACGTCTCTCGTCTTTTCTCTTTTCTAATGGTTTTAAAAAAGGTAAAATCGATACAACTTTGTTTATAAAAAGCTATAAAGGTGATATGCTCTTAGTACAGATATATGTGGATGACATTATCTTTGGTTCAACGAACAAGAGGCATTGTGATAAGTTCTCTGCGTTGATGAAGAGCGAGTTTGAAATGAGCATGATGGGAGAATTGACCTTCTTCCTCGGCTTGCAAGTAAAACAGAGGGAGGATGGTATCTTCATTAGCCAAGCTAAGTATATCTCCGACATATTAAAGAAATACCAACTACATAACTCTTCCACCATGAGAACACCAATCGCTACGGTAACTAAGCTTGACACAGATCCATTTAGAAAATCGATGGATGTTAAGACTTACCGTGGAATGATTGGATCACTACTATACCTCATGGCTAGTAGACCAGACATTATGTTTGCCACATGTCTCTGCACGCGTTTTCAAGCAAATCCAAAGGAATCTCACCTTTCAGCTGTAAAAAGAATCTTTAGATACCTTAAAGGGACTCAATTTTTGGGTCTTTGGTATCCAAAGTATTATGGTTTTGATCTTATTGCGTACACAGATTCTGATCATGCAGGTTGTAAACTCGATCGAAAGAGTACACTAGGGAGCTGCCAATTACTTGGGGACAAGCTCATAAGCTGGACCTCGAAGAAGCAGAACTGCGTCTCTACTTCCACAGTTGAAGCAGAGTATGTAGCTGCAACTAGTTGTTGTACCCAAGTGATATGGATGGAGACTCAACTGAAAGACTATGGCGTAGAGTTTGAGAAGATTCCATTTCTGTGTGACTCAGAGAGTGCTATCGCAATCACAAACAATCCTGTGCAACACTAAAAAACAAAGCACATCGATGTTCGATACCATTTCATCAAGGACCATGTAGAGAAAGGTACGATTGAATTTTTTTTTTGTTAGTACAGATTTACAACTTGCTAACATATTTACAAAAGCTCTTTATGAAAAAATGTTTAATTTTCTGGTTAGCAAGTTGGGTATGCTCAATCTTTCAAGCTAAGCCAGAGCCTCTGTATGCACTATACAGAGCCTCTACATACCTTTATGCATACTTCTGTTTTGTTGTTTATAGCATTGGTCCATGAGACAGAGCCTCTTACTCAAGTCCTAGTTGTTTTGTGATACAGAGCCTCTATACCTTGATTCTTATGCATATGCTATACTTATCACAAATGATCCAAGCATAGTTCAAGGGGGAGCAGATAAGAAGAGATCAAGTCAAGGGGTAGCACGAGATCAAGTCACACAGAGCCTCTGTACTATACAGAGCCTCTATTTCAAAACTTTTCATGATTATAGGACAGAGGCTCTCTATGTACTATACAGAGCCTCTGCCTCTAAACATAGTAAGTTTGCTACCGAGGACATGTATAGTCCAATCCCGAGTCTCTGTATGAGATCCTAAGGTATGTTGTCTTCTTCTGCATGTCTGGTTCTTTACAAAACCTCTACTTCTCACTAACCAGAGTATTTACACTAGAACTTTTTTTTGAAAATCAAAATATATTATTTTATTAAGAAGGCGTAAGGCTTCTTTTAATTTTGTAATAAAAGTTGTCATCTACAAAGCATCACCGCCTGTAGAAAATGTGCTGACTTAGATTGGCGATCAACCATTACCCAGATAGCGTCATACCCCTTTGGAGTTCGAGGTAACTTCATGATGAAATCCATTCTAATGTGATCCCATTTCCACACAGGAATCTCCAAAGATTGAAGACTTCCATACGGTTTCTGATGCTCGATCTTAACCTGTAGACACGTTAAACACTATTCCACATATCTAGCTATATCTTTCTTCAATTCAGGCCACCAATAAAAAGATTTCAAATCCCTATACATCTTATTGGTACCTGGATAAATAGATTATCGAGACTTATGACTTACATTCAAAATTACTTTCCGGATATCCCTAAGACTTGGTACCCAAATTCTTCCTTGAAAACACATAATTCCCTCAATATTTGGTTCCAAAGTTGAAATCATCTTACCCAACTTTTCTGACATGACAAAATTTTCCTTCATAGCTTCCTTCTGACATTTCAGAATCTCTTTATGGATATCAGGGACTAAACTTATTCTCATTGCCATAGTTTCAATAGTCCCGCTTCTTTCTTTTCTACTTAAAGCGGCAGCTACCACGTTGGCTTTCCCAGGGTGGTAAATAATTTCACAATCATAATCATTAACTAGTTCAATCCACCGACGCTGTCGCATATTTAAATCTTTCTGGTTGAACAGATGCTACAAACTTTTATGATCTATATAAATTTGGCATTTTGTACCCAGAAGGTAATGCCTCCAGTTTTTTAGAGCAAATACCACTGCGGCTAACTCCATATCATGAGTCGGATACTGCTTCTCATGATCTTTCAATTGTCTTGATGCATAAGAAATCACCTTTCCTCTTTGCATCAAAACACATCCTAATCCTAGTTTTGAAGCATCACTGTATACCACAAAATCTTTTGATCCATCAGGTAGGGTCAACACCGGTGCACTGCAGAGATGATTCTTCAACTGTTGAAAAGCTTCTTGCTGTTCTTTTTCCCACTGAAACTTAATATTCTTCCGAGTCAATTTGGTTCATGGCACGACTATCTTAGAAAAGTCTTGAATGAACTTATGGTATTAACCTGCCAGTCCCAAAAAGCTTCGGACTTCTGAAGGAGTTTTCGGAGCTTCCCACTTTGCAACTGCTTCTATTTTAACTTGATCTACTTTACCCCTGCTTCTGAGATAACGTGACCTAGGAATTGAACTTCTCTTAACCAGAACTCACACTTAGATAACTTTGTATACAACTTTTCTCTTTTCAGTAATTCCAGTATCAGACGAAGATGTTCTGCGTGTTCCTCTTCGGTCTTAGAGTATATAAGAATATCATCGATAAATACAATGACGAATTTATCAAGATATTCTTTACATACCTTATTCATTAAATCCATAAAGGTTGCGGGCACATTAGTTAAGCCGAATGGCATAACTAGAAATTCGTGATATCCGTACCTGGTTTGGAATGCTTTTGTAGCGATGTCCTCTTCCCTGACCTTTAACTGATGATCTTAGGTCGATCTTGGAGAAATAACTTGCTCCAACCAGTTGATCAAACAAGTCGTCGTCCTTGGCAGAGGATACTGGTTCTTGATTGTCAGTTTATTCAATTCTCGATAGTCCATACACATTCGCATATATCCATCCTCCTTCTTGATAAATAAGATCGGAGCACCCCAAGGTGAAGTGCTAGGTCGGATGAATCCTTTATTAGTCAGATCTTTCAACTGTGTAATCAATTCTTTCAATTCTGAAGGAGCCAATCTATACGGTGCCTTAGCCACTGGTGCTGCCCCAGGTATAAGATCAATTCGGAATTCAATAACTCGGTCCGATGGTAATCCAGACAAATCCTCTAGAAAGATTTCTGGATATTCATTAACGATTGGAATCAATTTCTGCTTCCCCTTTGTTTTCTATGCTTCAATAACATATGCTAAACACCCCTGATACCCCTTCCGAATACACTTTCGGACTTTTAACACCGATAAAATACTAGTATGATGATTCTGACGATCACCATAAATAATAACTGTTCCTTGATCTGGAAGAGTAATTCTGATCATCTTCTTATTACAAACAATACTAGCCTAATGCTCTACTAACCAGTCCATACCACGACTACATCAAACTCTTTCATCGGCATAGGGAACAGTCGAATCGGTAACACACACCCCTCAATAATAATAATACAATTATTGAATACACTAGTAACAGATTCTAGACTATTATCAGTGTCAACTACTAATTTGTCATCAAGTAGCACAGAATTCAGACATGCAGATTGAACTACCTGCTGAGAGGAACTCTCCAAGGAACAATTCATATATAAAGGATTTAACTGAGAAGTTCCATAAGTCTGAGAATGATCTAAATGAGTTAAAGAAATTACTGGACTTAGAGAAGGAGAAATTCCTGACAGCAGAAAGGAATTTAAATGTGGAAAGAGCAGAGTTTGAGAAGGAAAAAAAAAGATTTATTCAAGTTGAAAGAAAGTTTGGAACTGAACGAGAATCTTATGAAAATAAGATTAACTCTCTCGAGCTAAACGCAAAGATGCTTCTAAAGCAAATCTCGGATTTTGAGCAGCTTATCATTTTGGAACGAGCGAAGAATGCTAAAGAAAAGAAAGACATCTCCGAAGACTGTCAAAGTCAACTACAGAAATTGTCTGAAAGTATTGATCTAAAGCAAAAGGCTTTAGACGAAGAGAAAAAGCAGTTTGCTATTGAGAAAAGAAATACTTCAAAGAAGTATACAGCAATTGCTAAAGAGCTTACTGAGAAAAGAAAGTGGCTTGACATTGCTTTGGAGAATGACAAAAGCAGCTCAGATGAAGAGAAACGAGAGTTGATTAATCAGAAGAAAAAGTTCGACATGCTTCAGAAGGAGTTAGAAGGTAAACTCCTGGATACTTCAAAGAAATTGTCTGATGTAAAGACGGACCTTGAAACTGAATTGAACATGAGAACTAAACTGAAAAAGAAATATGATTTAGTTACTGTAGAAAGACACTAGCTTTTACAAAAAGTCAAAGACTTTTTGTGTGCTCAAAGCTTAAATGGTTCTCCTTCTCAGTGTAAAACCAGCTTTTATAATTGTTCTTATTCGAACAGTTATTCTAGTATCCTAAATCTAATGTTTCTAAGAACTATTCTCGTTCTAATCAGTACTATCAAGGGTATGTCATTGGATCACCCAATTACTCTTCCAAGATTAAAAGCATTTGGGTTAATAAGTCTGAAT
>NW_020202409.1:27842-32016 GCF_001531365.2 Cynara cardunculus var. scolymus
TTCGAGGGGGAGAATGGTAGAAGATCTTTCTCAACAGATGATTACTTGAAGATTTCAAGTTGAAGATTTTTTTTAAAGATGACATTTTGTGCTTAAAGTTTCAAAGTTCAAACAAGGACTCAAAGTGTAGAATTTTCTTTCAAGTCTGAATACAAAGGGGGAGAATGTTAGGACTGAAAATCAATATTAATTGTATTCGTTTTGAAAGTTAAATATAGTCTATAATTGTAAAAGTCAGCGTGTTTGACTTTTCTTATAGGAGTTTGACTTTGACTATGTTTAGTAGGTTTGACCATATAAATATGGTTTGTCTTTGTAATTAGAAGGGGGAGAGCTTATTTGTAAATAATATACGTAAAGAGAGGTTTGACCAGAATTGTAAAGTTTGACCTTTCCTCTCAATATTCATAATATTTTTCTTGATGTTCTTACAAGATAAATCCAGATCTGCCATGTTTGTGAAGTATAATGAAGTTTGATCAGTGAATTTAGGGACTCACAGTACCTTTCCACCTTTCGAGATTCTGAAGAAACATAATGTTCCGCGAAACGAGAAAACTCAATAAATTTCTCGGTATAATCCCGCACATATCTATTCCATTGTTCCAACTTAAGAAAATCTTCTTCCATCTGTCTTACTGTTGTCGTAGGACAAAATTGTTTTTTGAATTTATTCACAAATTCTTCCCAAGACATTGATTGCAGTATATTTGGTTATGCCGAGGACTCCACCTCCCACCAATATAAGGCATTAGATTTGAGCATTGATACTGCAAATCTAACCTTATCTTCTTCAGAATACCTACTAATATTAAATACTGACTCAATCTCTTTTATCCAGAACATTGCTTTTACTGGATCTTTTTCTCCTGAAAAGGTCGGAGGTTTACATGTCAAAAACATTTTTATGTCTCCTCCCCGGTTATTGCTACCTGCTGAGGGAGCTGGGGGATTAATTCCAACTCGCTTAGTTTCTATTATGGCTGGTAATCCCATAATGGATATCAAAGTTTCTCTCAATTTCCCCATTTCTTCTGCTAAGACATCTCTTGTTATATACTCAGGTTGCTGCCTCTGTTCCTGATGCGCATTCCCAGAAATATATTCCCCTTGATCAGAATGAATCTCAGCCTGACTCCTTCCTCGACCTCTACCCCTACTCCTTCCCCGACCTCTACTTCCCGAAGCATAGGTTGGTGGATTAACAGGAGATTCCTCCCTTTCTTCAGATGCAGAGTGGGTAATTCTTTCTGATCTTCGTGATCGACTAGACATCTGCAGATATTTTAGTATTAAATATCACGTATTCACATTTCCAAATATAATATGGTATCTAAGTATAGGTATGTACCTGTAAATTTATAATTACATTGGCCATTTGTAATTCGAATTCACCTTACATACTGCCCTATTTAACCCATTATATTTTATTCCCAGTGATAGTAATTATGTTCGGGACTCTTAACATGCAAATGAGAGTTTAAGTCTAGGCATCATGCCTTGAATACCTAAATCTCTTAAACTAAGGCTCTGATACCACTTCTGTAACACCCCCAAACACCACATTTGCATATAACACATATTTCATTTCATGGAAATATAGTTTACATCACTAGGTCCCACTAGTACAAGGATTCTTATACGTACAAAATATGCATATGAAAATTTCCAAAATAAATCTTATACTAACACATGTAATACAACATGTATCTTCAAAATAAGCAATCTTAAGCAGATCTTCAAAAGTGGATAATAGGTTAGGAAAATAATCATATTTTTCTTTTCCCCTTATTATCCCTGGACCCCGCCAATCCTGCACCGCATAATTTTAAAATAGAAAATAAGGGTTAGGCCAGAAGGGTCTAGTGAGTAAATCCCTTCTTTGCAAAATGCAGGGTGATGAACACCAAAATATAATAAAGTATCTTGGCTTAGAAATATTTGTTATATAATCAAATGATGCAGTCCTCAATGACATGTATAAAAGGATAAACTCAAGAATCTCAGTTCTATTAATAAAATACATCTGTTTAAAGATCCAACGTTCCTAATATGAAACAAATATTGTAACCAAGGCTTCTTTGAATCATCAAACCATTCCTTTGTAAATAATAACGAAAATATTTAAGGCAATACTTGCCCTTCTTGACAAACCTTTTTCCCCTTCTCAATAACATCTAAATTATTACTTCTAATGGGAATAATATCTCTAATTCATCAAATCACAAAGAAATGATGGCTCAAAGTTATTAAATCCAATTAGTAACAATAATAAGAGTTATAATAATATCCACATATGACAATGCCTCCCTTATTCCAAGTACACCTCTCCTTGATATGCCACCCTTATTCCTTCATTAAAACAGAGCTACTTATCAGAATAGACAAAAGTCACCACGTTTGGGACAACTACCTCTTAAAACAAGTTTCATACCAAAACAGACTTACGTCACCATGCTTGGTAGGAACATTTCCCAAAAATCCAGTTCCATACCAAAACAAACTTTCGTTACCACGCTTGGTAGGAATATATCTTTTATTAAAAAGATATAAAATACCCCTTTTTACAATAACATAAATAAACCCAATAATAATTTACCAAATCATGAAAATTCCAAGGAAATCCAACACTTACAATTTATATCATGTGAATATCCGGACAAGTTATCTGGACAAGCAATCCGGACAACACTGTCCATTTGTTCGATGAACGAATCCAGACAACACACTTGTCCGATTTATTAATCCGGTCATCATAATCCCTTGTCCTATATATTAATCTGGACAACACTTGGTCGATTAAAAACTAATCCGCATAACTCTTAAGCGATTTAAGACTAAACCGCACAACACTTACCCGGTTTATAAAATAAGTCAAATAACACATGTCTGGTTTAAAGGTAGTCCGGACAAGCTTTGTCCGGTTTATACTTAGTCCGGTCATTCCTTTGTCCGAATAAGGATCCAAATTGGAATACTGATTTCTTTCAAATTAATAAGCAATATACAATAAAAACCAGTAATAATTTCATACAAAAGAGGTTTTGAAATCACTTACCTTTTTTACAAAAACTCTGATTTTGAAGAAGATGAAAACCAATTGATTCCACTTGATCTCTGAATAACTTTTCTCTCAAAATGTTGGGTTTGAGTATGAGCATTATTGTTGTATTCAAGTTTCTCCATATATTACATGTTTTTGTAGTAGTATAGTTTTATTACTTCCTTAGTATAAATAGTATTTTCCTTTGTAATTGTCATTATCAAGTCATTAGCATATTGTAATCAAATTTATAGCTGTAATTCTCTCTCTTAATCAAGGAAATCTGAAGAAGAAGAAGACAATAACAGCTCAGAATCAGACTCTGAAATGTCAGAAATCAGACAGGCCATGACAATGCTGACTAAAGCATTCCAGAAGAAATTCCCAAAATGGCCACACTCGAACAACCAAAGATTCTCGTCAGGTTCAAAATATGAATTCAAAGACAAATTTGGCGAGAAGAAGAAATATGAAGAAAAGAGGTTCGAGAAGAAGTATGACAAAAAGCCGGAAGAGAAGAAGAAGTTTAGCAGAGGTGTAGCTGATGAGAACACTAAATGCTATAACTGTGGTAAGCTAGGCCACTTTGCTATAAATTGTAGGAAGCCGGKAAATCGAGATACCGACTACTACAAGAATAAATTTCTTCTTTCCAAACAAAGAGATGCCAAGAAGGCACTCATGGCTGAGGATGAACACTGGTTGAACCTGACTGATGAAGAGGAAGAAATTAAAGCTGTTGCACATGTGTGTTTGATGGCTAGATCGGATAACTGGTCTTCAGGTGAAGAAGAAGAACAGACTGCGGAAATGAATGAAGAGGTATTGGATCAATCATGCATTAAACAAATGCAAAAGATGATGCTCAAACTCCAATCTTTCCAGCAAGAATAAAAATCAGAAAAAATGAGTTCAAATAACTTTGAAAAACAATTAAAAACGCAAACAGAAAAATACATCAAACTATATAATGAAAATCATGGAAACTTGGATTGTGCTAAGTCGTTGTTATCTGAGTCCAAATTATTTGATGAAAAATCCAATATCTTAAAAGCCGAATTATCTGATTTAAAGGAACAATATAAATCATTAGAATTAGTTAATGAAGAACAAATTGTTAAAATAAGTAAG
>NW_020202409.1:32481-34153 GCF_001531365.2 Cynara cardunculus var. scolymus
GAAGAAAGACTTTCATTTAATAAACAAAAACAAGAATTTTTAAATAAAATTGAAGATTTACAAAATTCTACAATAAAAACGGAACATGTTGAGTCTGAGTATTTTTCGTGTGAAAAATCTTTGAGTGAAGTCACCGACTCAGAAGAAGTCAATGATTTTAATGAAGAAATTAATTTTTCAAATATCTTAAATTCAGATGTTTGTGTAGATAATGAGATTGATCGTTTTGATTTTTCAAATAATTTACCCAGTCATGAAAATTTCATTGTTAAAAATAATATGACTGAGGATTCTGATTTAGCTTCAGATTTTGAAAAGAATTTTAATCAAAAACCTGTTTCCGAGGATGTTTACTATAAAAAGAATAAAAHCAAAAAGAATTCGAGGAAACAGAAGAAGCTTACCAAGAAAAACAAAGTTCGACATTCAATTAAATCTGATAATTTTCTTCTTCCTTTTTCAGATAATGCGTTGAAGTTTAAGACTATTTGGAGAGTAAAAGAAGAAGACAAATCATCAACACTACTGAAAAAGAATAATTTTACTAAATCTGTATTAAATGATTCGACATTGAATAATTATGTAATAAGATATTCAGTTGATGAATTATTTGATATTGGAAATAGTAAAAATAATTGTTCTCCGTGTAGAGTGAATGAATTACTTAAGTCTTTTACTTTGTTTAAACCCTATCATTTCATGCATTCTGTGATTTCTTCTTTATCTAAGAATATGAATTTTAAAGAACGTTGGTTCGATACATATAGTATACCGCCAATGAAATCTGAGCTTAAAGGTCCAAAACTAAAATGGGTACCAAAACCTAATTGATTCATTTTTGCAAGTTAACCGGCATGTGTGGTTCTTAGACTCCGGATGTTCTAAGCATATGACTGGTAGAAAAGATCTTTTAGCTAACTTTGTTGAATCTTTTGGAGGTACGGTAAGATTTGGAAACAAYCAATACGCGCCTATCCTTGGATATGGTGACGTAATTTCTGGGAATTTAACTATTAAGAAAGTGTCGTTTGTCGAAGGACTTGGACATAATTTGTTTTGCATAGGTCAATTTTGCAATAAAAATCTAGAAGTCTGTTTTAAAACTAACCAATGCAGTATCCAAACTACTGATGGTAAGGAGCTCTTAGTTGGAATCAGAAGATCAAATCTCTACACGATTGACCTATCAAATACACAAGTAGATACTGATGTCTGCTTGATATCCAAGGCATCCTTGAAGGAAAATCTGTTATGGCATCGACGACTTTCACACTTGAATTTCAAAAATCTGAACAAGTTGGTTTGTGACAACTTAGTCAAAGGCATCCCAGAACTGAAGTTTCATAAAGATCATGTATGCGGTGCATGCGAGATGAGCAAACTGAAGAAAGCTTCACATAAGCTAAAGGCAGAGTTCAATATCGAATGTCCTTTACATCTACTTCATATGGATCTTTGCGGTCCTATGAGAATTCAAAGCATCAACGGTAAAAAGTATGTGCTGGTCATAGTCGATGACTATTCCAGATATACCCAGGTACATTTTCTGAGGTCTAAGGATGAAGCAGCCGAGACAATTATTTCCTTCTTGAAGACAATTCAAAATAATCTGCAACTTCAAGTTCAGAAAATCAGAACAGACAATGGAACTGAATTCAAGAACAACACACTC
>NW_020202410.1:0-1406 GCF_001531365.2 Cynara cardunculus var. scolymus
GTCATCTTTGACTTGTATGCTTTGATTACAGAGGACCAGTTTCCAGAACCTCTGTGATAGACAACAGAGGTTCTGTCACACTTCACTTGTACGATTGAGCATCTTCTTTTGTTGGTCATCTGTGGTCTTCTGTGGTGGAACCTCTTYTGTCAACACTTGCAGTATTTACTTTTTCCATACTTTTACATTAAATGAAATGAGAGCTAACAACAACTTAGTTATGAAGTCCATTGATATTTGTTCCCACTTCCACTGGGAAATCTCAGGTTGCTGAAGTAGACCGGATGGTTTTTGGTGTTCAGCCTTTACCATTGTGCAGGTTAAACATTTATTTACATACATAGCAATGTCTTTCTTCATTCCAGGCCACCAATAGTGTGCCCTCAATTCCTTATACATCTTATCCGCTCCGGGGTGAATTGAATACTTTGATTGATGGGCTTCGTTCAGAATTATGGATCTAAGATTACCAATCTTAGGGATCCAAACCCTATTTCCCAAGTAATTCACTCCATCGGACTTCAATTGGAACTTAGTTTCTATGTGGTGTAGGGTCTCATTTTTCAAATTCTCTTTCTTCAATGCCTCTTTTTGATCTTCGAGAATTTGTGCTTTCAGACTCATGGTTACTACTGCTCCCAAAGCTCGCACCCTTGTTGGCTTCACCCTTTCCTTCCTGCTTAAAGCGTCAGCTACTACATTAGCCTTGCCTGGATGGTACTTAATTTCGTAGTCATAATCCCTGAGCAATTCAATCCATCTTCTTTGTCTCATATTTAGCATTTTCTGATTGAAGTTGTGTTGAAGACTTTTGTGATCAGTGAACAAAGTTGTGACATCCGTCATTTTGGAGCATCAGGTTAGCACCTTTATAGGGTTTCTATATTTRGAATTATATTTTATTAGGATCTAGTCATGTTGATTAGAATTTATCTGGCTTAGTTCCCAAAGTATAGTTCAGAAAACCTTGTTTCAACGGGTAACTGATAAAGTTAAGTTATGTAATGCCAAATATGTTAAAAATTCTCCAAATATAATAAATTTGATATTATAAAGTCCAAATTAAAATATAAAAGTCTCATTTGAATGTCCAAATAATTTTACCAAAAATGTGGAACTTTGATTTAATAATGATATTTTTATCAATATTTGACAAATTGTATTTTGCCATAAATTTAAATGGGCTATTTTGTTTATATGAAAAATAATTTTTTTTATGGATTTGGGCTCTAATAAGGCCAGCCCAAATCCTTTCTCTAAACCCACATATAAATACCCTACATTCTTCGAAAACTCTCATTTTTTTGCTCCTTTTGCATAAACCTTTCTTCTTTCTAATCTCTCTCTAAACCATACCCTTCCAGCTGATTTCATCTTCAAGCATCATTAAAAATCTGTCAATCTTG
>NW_020202410.1:3960-5220 GCF_001531365.2 Cynara cardunculus var. scolymus
GATGAATAAGAATTCCATTGGTTTGTTAAGTATGTATGTGGAACCAGAGGACTGATGGACGAGAAATCCATTATTTTTTTAAGTATGTAAGTTGAACCAGAAGACCAATGAACTAGAACCCAAAAAATTTCTAAGTCTGGTAATGCAACCAGAGACTTTGGCTATCCAGAGGCTCTAGCTTGATTGCCACCCTTAGCCTTGCTTAGGAGTTTCTGTTTTAACACTAAGCATTTATAGATGGTACATTTTGTAATTAAGATTGTTAATATCGCAGATCACTATGGCATCATCTGCTCCTAGTGAATATTCGGCAGAAGAATCCGGTTATGTGGTTCGCCGATCCAGAAGGAACTCATCCATCAATGAAGAGGTAGACCCTTATGAGCATGAGGACACAACAACAAGCGAGACATCTGTTTCACCACCTGCATCCATATTGCCCCAATCGGAGTCAGTGCCTGATATTCCACCTCAAACCTTTCATGATCCAAGGATTAGAGTCACGTCTAGGAAAAGTGTTCCACTACCTCGGCGGATGACTTTGAGAATTCCACTAGAGTTAGAGGATAGTCATCCCAACCACAGCATGGGAGCAGGACCTCTCAAGTAGTGACAGGAGTACCTGCATCTTATACTCAAGGCATGAATCTGGCCGAACGAGAGTGGGTGCGGAGAATCGCATTAGATACTCAAACTCACCAGACCCGGCTGGGATATCACCACCACATTTTGAACAACCTATCCGATGTGATGGAAATGCACCACCAGCRTATGATGAGAACCTCGGATGCCGTCATTGCTGCGAGACGGGAGATTAGGATATTGTACAAGTGCCTGGTGGTGAGTGGGATGATGATGCTGATGCTAGGAATGCTGATCGGTTAGATGTTACTCTAGAAATGTTAACTATATTTACTCTTTTGCATCCAAACCAAAGATCTTGTTTTGGTGGGCTGTAAACAACTATGAATTTATGACGTCTTTTAAGAAATGCTTATCTACATCAAGCCATGGTTGAATATAAAAAATTATTCTGTTCGATTATGTAAATGCTTGAATGTTATCCACATGATGAATATCCTCTGCATCATTAGATGACTAGAAGTTATTATCAATGTTATTGCCATAAAAATGACGAGATTCCCTTTTGACTTAGGCCCTAGAAAATGCCGCTAAGAAGAGAAAACCCTGAAGTTGCACGACTCGTATCAGAACAACTCTTGGCCGCACTCCCCAATATTGTCAGCCAGGTAGCGGCAG
>NW_020202410.1:6295-10479 GCF_001531365.2 Cynara cardunculus var. scolymus
AGATAGAAGTTTTGTATCATTAGATTTTAAGCCGAAGATTAACTTAAAGCCCCAAAGGCTGAAAGAAGTTTATATAATCGAATTTGCCAATGGCCAAGAAATTAAGGCTAGAKACATAATCATGGACTGYAMAATAAGTTTAGCYAACAAGGATTTTAGCATAGACYTTATTCCGATTGAGTTAGGAAGTTTTGATATAGTCATAGGCATGGATTGGCTATCCAAAAATCAAGCTGAAATAGTCTGTTTGGAAAAGGTTATTCAAATTCCTCAAGAAGGAAGTGACTCAATTGTAATTCGAGGAGACGAGTCAGATCGAAAAATTAGGATACTATCATGCATGAAGATGGGAAAGTACTTAAAGAAGAATTATGTCGCATTTTTGGCACATGTTATTGATAAGAAGGTCAAAGAGAAATGTATTGATGATTTCCCTGTAGTATGGGAGTTTCCTAATATATTTCCCGAGGATTTACCAGGACTACCCCCACCAAGACAAGTCGAATTCGGTATCGATTTAACCCCTGGAGCTGCCCCAGTAGCAAAAGCACCGTACCGACTGGCTCCACAAGAAATGCAAGAAATGTCGAGCCAACTCCAAGAGTTATTGGATAAAAGATTTATAAGACCAAGTTTCTCACCATGAGGTGCACCAGTTATATTCGTCAAAAAGAAAGATGGGTCAATGCGAATGTGCATTGATTATAGGGAACTTAATAAGTTGACCATCAAGAATAGATTCCTAGAATCGATGATTTATTCGATCAACTTCAAGGTGCTATATACTTTTCAAAGATCGATCTACGATCCGAATATCATCAAGTGAGAATTCGAGAAGAGGACACCCCCAAAACAGCATTCAGGACCCGGTACGGTCATTACGAATTTTTGGTTATGCCATTCGGGCTAACCAATGCACCGGCGGTCTTTATGGATCTGATGAATAGGGTTTGCAGACCATACCTGGAAAAATTTGTAATCGTTACCAGAAATTGTATGCAAAATTCTCCAAATGCGAATTCTGGATTCGTGAATTACAATTTCTTGGTCACGTGGTGAATGAAAAAGGGATTCAAGTAGATCCTGCAAAGATTGAGGCCATTAAGAAATGGGAAGCCCTGAGAACCCCGATGGAAATTCGTCAATTTCTTGGTTTGGCAGGCTATTATCGAAGAGTGTGCAATCTGTCTTGGGGACTGTATCACTCAAAGTTGTAGGGTATTAATATGTGCCTTAAACCCATTCAAAATTCTTGATATTTGGGAAAAATCTGTTTAACTCATTATTATTGATCATATAAAAATTTGGACACAAAATGACTTTTGTAAAGTTCCTTTTGACAGTGATTTGTGAGACTAAAAATTCCGGAAACAGAATATATATTCTGTCCAAATGACCGCTTTTTGTGCAAAGGACTTTGATTTTAAAATATATAATTTCTAGACTATTTTTAGAGCAAATAATATAAGTATAAAATTTAATTCATAAGAACTCGTTGGCATTACATAAGATATAATTTGACTTTATCTTTATTCAGACCCGTTAGATGATCTAATTATTGGATTTCAGACTGTTTAGGAAGGTTAGGGCGGACATTTAGCACTTCAAACGTCATCAAGTTCTTGGATATTCATCATTTAACTTGTGAGCATTCACGGCCCCACTTTTTATGCTTTTTGTTTATTTAAACTGGGGGAAAAGCATGAAGTTATGCAAACTACACTGTTATTTATAAAACTGTGGAACTGAAGAACTGTTTAGTCAAGATTTGTTTATGTCATGAAATATTGACGGTTTTGCACTATGATATAAATGTTAATTGATGTACTTGAGAGTATGTTTCCAAATAAAGTCCCTGTCCGTAAACGCTACTTGTTAACTCAGGCATGTCCCCGGGCCGTGGTAATTGTGGATAGCCGCTATTGTGTTGACAGTCCCACCCAGAAAGGGTGAACATTACCTATGTTTTTATTAGTCTAATCATGTGGAATTTGGACCACCACTGAATTAGTACTATTACGAACTGTGGGACCTAAGTGAGTGTACGGGCTACTTATGGTCGTTCGTAAAATAATGGGGCACATTGGTCANGTTAAATTCCTTAGGATTGCACGCTCGGAAGGTTTTATAAGTACATTCCCGCGGTGGTCGAGGCTCCGAGTTTGAAGGTTGGTTAGCATTCAAACTAGCAGCCACTTGGCTAACTATGCTGGGGAGTGCAGCAATAAGTTGCTCTGAAACGAGCTGTGCTAGATTGGGGTTTTCTCTTCATGGTTGCATTTCTTTGAATCCTAACATAAGGAAATTCATAAAATTGAGAGTGACATGAGTAGCTTTCCATAAGATTTTGAGGATGCTTACATGTCGTATTTGTATGACAAAGGATAAGAAGATGACAAATAATCGATATAAGGTATAAACAATCACATAACCAATAGACATAATAGAAATTCCTCCAAAAGATATCATGCATCACTTGGTCAAGAAAAGATACAAAACAGAGTTTCAAGTTTCAGTTCAAAAGAGTAATCCAATCCAAATTCTTCCTAAAGCAACAACTATCCAATAACCATTCCTAATGCTAGCATTATCAGGCTAAAAACAAACAGCCACCTATATAACTTCCTAATCTCTCGCCTGGCAGCAACAGCCATATCCTTGTTCCACTCTTTACCCTGATGATGCACTTCCACTATTTCTGATACGTTGTTGAGGATGCTGTGGTGATAATCAAGCCGAGTCTGGTGCATCTGCGTGTCCTTCGCAATCCTCCTTACCCATTCCTTCTCCGATGGTTTCATCCCTTGTGGATAGGATGCCATTATTCCAGTCACAATTTGTGTCATCCTGCTCCCACCTTGGGGTCGAGATGACTCTCCAACACCCCTCTGTGAGTTTCTAAACGTCACCCTCTGTGGTACAGAGACACTCTTTCGAGGCGTGAGTCTGATCCTTGGTCCTTGCTGGGTTCGCAATGGAACATCAGGGGCTGGCTCCAATGTAGGTAGGCAGAACACCTGTGGGGCGACCGCAGTGCCACTAGAAATCGCATCCTGGTCATATGGATCTATCTCTTYGTTACGAGTTGGGTTCCTCTGGGAGCGACCGACTACGTAACCGGAATCATCTACGGAATACTCACTTGAGTTTGAAGACATCTTCGAGAGGATCTGTGACATAAATAATYGTGGTTACTAAGGTGTATCCTCTAACAAGAGCTTAGCGGTTTTRAGGAAACTTCTAAACAACACTAAGCCTCAACAATCATGCTAAAATCCTTAGACAACACCCGAGTTCTATACCAGAGCTTTTGTTAATGAAACCATAACCTATGTTTCCTCACAGAGCTTTCGAGGCCAGAGCCTTTGATCACAAGATACCTACCAGAGCTTCTGGTGTAATTTTATTAGATACACTAAGGGTTCAATGACCCTCTGGTCCTTCATCTTGCTCCAACCAGAGCCTCTAGTAGCAAGACCAGAGCCTCTGTGGCAATCCCTATGCTTATCATTCATGTACCTCATGCATGGATCCTCTGGTTCTCTTATTCACTTATGGCAGAGCTTCTGATAATGGGACCAGAACCTCTGCAAAGGTCATGATTCCAACTTCATTGTTTCTGGTCTTCTTGACCAGTGCCTCTAATCCTAGGAAACAGATATTCGCAAAAGTGAAACTAAGCTCATGCTTTTCATAATAGTGTCACAACTAGAGCATACCTCTAATCAGATAGATTAAGTTCTTTTTATTACACATAAATTAAGCACATGTGATCAGACTTTACTTAACTGATGTGTAACAACAAGGCCCACTTTAAACACATGATTGAAAATCGTTTAGAAATCATTTTAGTTATAGTTGATGGTTTTTAAAGAAAAACCAGCGTTCTCTATAACCGAGGCTCTAATACCAAATCTATCACACCCCGCTAAAGCGGAAACATGGGATGCTAACAGACAAGCGAGTCTTGGCAACAATTTAAGAGAAACACATTTTACGAAGATTCACAATAAATAGATCATCGACTTAACAGTATTCCAAGGTTACAAAAGTATTTTCGAATACAATAAAAACTGTCTTAATTGATGTGATCCAAGTAATGCTCCCAGAATCTACACAACTTACTTAGAACCTGAAAAGCATGACATAAAACAGAGTCAACTACAAAGAGTTGGTGAGTTTCA
>NW_020202410.1:10781-22092 GCF_001531365.2 Cynara cardunculus var. scolymus
AATTAAACATGCAAAGCTTGCTGTCATGCTTTTCCCCCAAAATAACAAAAACAATAAAAGTGGGGCCGTGAACTCACTGTTTTGGCAAATATCAATTATTTCCTTACGAGACCTGATATCACCTTCTCGGACTTCCTGACAGAGTAACCAATACTTAATAAGAACTTCTAAACTTCCAAAACTTAAGTTGGGTAAAAACTGTTATCAATGCAATCCGCCAGATTCTAAGACCAATGTAGCGGATACTTTAATTATTAACTTTAACAAATRTCTTCAAAATTCAAATAATGGCATTATTTAATGCCCTTCCAAAGCGATTGATGGCAGCCGCCATCTGTTGGAATTTGAAGATTTTGGGTRGGTTTAATACCCTTCCCAAGRACAAYTAAAACCTCGAGTYGCAMACCTCCCCAAATCCRGTTGCATGCCTAAGAATGACAGCARATGGGGATGGTTTCAMCTCTACATTTCCAGGAATAGAGACAGATAAAACCCCAAATTCTCATTTMTTGAGTAAGATCCARAAAGGAAAAGAAAACGATTAGGAATTTCTTAGGTCTAAGAGAGCTACAAGATGAAAGATTTGATTTAGAGATGCATGCAAGACCCAAGTCACCCGAAAGTGCAATCGGTTCCTAGAATGCAAGAACTTTCTTCTTCTCCTTTGGGATTAAAAAGGTTTCTGGATCACAGATTATCATCTGATGAAGACATATATATGTCTTCGATGGATAATCTCACCATCTTTAAATTTCGAAACTTGAGTTAAGCAGAAAAAGAAAATAGGAATTTGAACACTTTGAAGAGGTATATATGACTTTAGGAGCATACCTTTTTGAAGACGAAGCAGAAAGAACAATTTGAACACAGCAGCGATCCTAAACTTGCAGGGAGAAGAGTTCGGCTCAAAGGTGATGAACTTTTTAGAGAGAGGGAGAACGAGAAAAGGCTAAAGCTTTTTTGAATAAAGAAGAGTTTTCAAAAGAGAAGAGGGGGTATTTATATGAAACTTCTAGAAGAGTAGTGGGCTGGCCTTTAAAGGCCCAAACCCAAGGACTTATACATTTCCTTAATTTATAAGACCCAAAAATTTTAAAAATAAACAAAATGTCGAAGATTGGAACAAGACCATCTGCCGTACAGAAATGATCCAAGTATGGGCAACCAGTGCTTCAGAAAGAAGACAGCAGAGCCTCTGCGAAGAAAAGACGCCAGAGCTTCTGTGCGGAGACACATAGCTTCTGCAAAGATATGCCAGAGCCTCTGTGAAGAGACACAGAGTCTCTGTGAAGAGTTGCCGGAGTCTCTGAGAAAAGACACAGGGTCTCTGTGAAGAGTTGTCGGAGTCTCTGAGAAAAGACACAGAGTCTCTGTGAAGAGTTGCCAGAGTCTTTGAGAAAAGACACAGAGTCTTTGTGAAGAGTTGCCAGAGTCTCTGAGAAAAGACACAGAGGCTCTGTGAAGAGTTGCTAGAGTCTCTGAGAAAAGACACAGAGCCTCGGTAGATAGTACCGGAGCCTCTGTGTCTGTCGCCAGAGCCTCTGTGGCTATCATCAGAGCCTCTGTGGATATCATCAGAGCCTCTGTGGCTATCATCAGAGCCTTTGTGGCTGACGCCAGAGTCTCTAATCGAATAGGCAACCTCTTCAAGATCATACTCTGGATAAGGTTAATCCTAAAAGACTTAGTTTTGTAATGAAGATTCCAAAATAAGGTCCTAACCTGGAAATCCAAAAGTGCAGAGTTGTTACAGGTAATGTCTCCAAATCTTATGTGCAAATACTACAGCTCCTAATTCCCGATCTTGCGTAGTATAGTTCTTCTCGTGCACTTTTAATTGTCTTGAGGCATATGCAATGACTTTATCTTTTTGCATAAGCACGCATCCTAATCCTTGATGTGATGCATCGCAGTATACCACAAAGTTTTCCGAACCTTTTAGTAATGATAAAATAGGTGCATTGCATAGCCGATGCTTAAGAGTTTCGAAAGCCTCTTCTTGTTTCTCTCCCCAAATAAACTTCTTGTTTTTCTGAGTTAAAGCTGTGAGTGGTTGCGCAATTTTTGAAAAATTCGCAATGAATCACCGGTAATTACCTGCCAAACTAAGAACTTGACGAATTTCTGTCGGGGTTTTTAGGATTTCCCATTTCTTAATGGCCTCAATATTCATAGGGTCTACATGAATTTCTTTTTCATTGACCATATGACCAAGAAATTGTATTTCACGAATTGGAGAATTTTGCATACAATTTATGGTCCCTAAGTAGCTCTAATATCAATCTCAGGTGTTGCTCATGATCCTTCTTGCTTCGTGAATAAATTAGTATGTCATCTATGAAGACGATTACAAATTTATCCAAGTATGGTCTGTAAACCATGTTCATTAAATCCATGAATACAGTTGGGGCATTGGTTAACCCGAATGGCATAACCAAAAATTCATAATGGCCGTACCGGGTCCTAAATGTCGTTKTAGGGATGTCCTCTTCTCGAATTTTCACTTGATGATATCCGGATCGAAGATCAATCTTTGAAAAGTATACGGTTGCTTGAAGTTGATCAAATAAATCATCGATTCTAGGAAGAGGATATCGATTCTTGATAGTCAACTTATTAAGCTTCCTATAGTCAATATACATCCGCATCGATGCATCTTTCTCTTTGACAAACAAAACTGGTGCACCCCTGGTGAAACAACTCTTAAAGTGTTGATCAAATAAATCATCGATGCATCTTTCTTCTTGACTAACAACTCTTAAAGTGTCCCGACATCTCTTGCATCTCCGATGGGGCCAATCGGTATGGTGCTTTTGGCACTTGGGCAGCTCCAGGAATTAAGTCGATACCAAATTCGACTTGTCTAGGTAGGGGTAATCCTGGTAGATCCTCGGGAAACACTTCAGGGAACTCCTGTACTACAGGGAAGTCTTCAATACTTCTCCCTTTAACCTTCTTATCTATAATATGTGCCAAAAATGCATCATAGTTCTTCTTTAAATACTTATGCATCTTCATGCATGACACTATCTTAATTTTCCATTCGGACTCCTCTCCTTGAATTATAAGTGCTTCTCCTTTTTCTTGAGGAATTCGAATAATATTTTCCGAACAGACTATTTCAGCTTGATTTTTGGATAGCCAATCAATGCCTATAACTATATCAAAACTTCCTAACACAATCGGAATAAGATCTATGCTAAAATCTCTTTGAGCTAAGCTTAGAGTGCAGCCCATGATTATATCTCTAGTCCTAATTTCTTGGCCTTTGGCAAACTCTATTATATAATCTTCCTTCATCCTTTGAGATTTTAAATTAATCTTTGGCCTAAAGTCTAAAGATACAAAACTTCTTTCATCCCCTGAGTCAAATAATACTGATGCAAATTCATTATTTAAGAGAAATGTACATGTAACCACATTAGGATCATGCCTGGCCTCCCTTGCTCCAATTTCAAATGCTCGCCCCCGAGCTTGACCTTATGTGTTTCCTTGGTTGGCTGGTCGGGCTTGATTAACATTTGTTCCTTGTTTTCTCTTTGGACATACATTTCTCATATGATCTGGACTTCCACATTCGAAACATAATCGCCTTCGACAATCTTTTGTGGAATGGCCCCCTCTGTGGCACCTTTGACAAATGATGCAATTTCCCCAATACAGAAATTTACATTTATTGCACTCAGGTTTGCTTCTTTGATTTACCACTTGGGTCTGAACCCCAAAGTTTCCTACCGCCTTCCTATGTTTGCCAAACCTATCCCCAAGTCTCTGATTTCCCAGTTCTTCTACCTTCCTTTTTTCTTTGTTGAACTCTCCAGACCGAATTGCATTATTTGTGAGCTTGGTTGCAATGCTTATTGCCTCCTAAAGGGTCTTTGGAATTGCCGAGGTAATATTTACCCGGATTTCTAAAGATAATCCCCAAATATTCCTCTCGATTCGGACCTCTTCAGGTGTCACACCAGATGTGGCACTAAATTGGCTAACTCATGGAATCGAGTAGTGTATGCATCTATGTTTTCCCCCTTAATTTCAAGATTCCATAACTCTATTTCCAACTTTTGGAGTTCACTTCTTGGACAATACTCGTTCTTAAGTAGTTTCTTGAATTCTTCCCATGAGAGTTGATTGGCTACTTCGCGACCCCTAGTCTAAACTAATGTGATCCACCATGTCAAAGATCTGCTTTGTAATAAACATGCAGCATATTCTACTTTGTTTGCTTCTAAACATTTGCTGATATGGAGAACAGACTCCATACCTTCAATCCAAGTTAGTAATCCTACAGCTCCCTTAGTTCCATGGAATTCCTTCAGGTTACAGGATATGAAGGATTTATAGGTGCATTCCCTAAATGTCCTAGACTCAGAACTAGTAGGTTGGTTAGCATTCAAACCCACAGCCACTTGACTGACTATTTTGGAAAGTGCAGCCAAGAGTTGCTCTGACACGAGTCGTGCAACTTCAGGGTTTTCTTTTCTTGGCAGCATTTTCTATGGCATGATAAAAAAAATAAGTCTCATCATTTTCATGGCAATATCATTAACAGAAAGATGTATAAGATATTAATCTTGTAGGTATTAGTGAAGCAATCACATGGTCAAACATAAAATTTTATATTCATCCAAGGTTCAGTACATTCAAGTGATTTCAAAAGATACTAAAGGGCTTTTCAAAAGATTACAATCCCTCAAAATAGATTTTTAGATCCCGACAAAAGAGTAGTGATTCTAACAGTAAACATCGCTTCTTGAGCAGCATCCAACAGATAATCAGTCCTAGTACTATTATCATCTGCACACTCGCCACTAAACATCTACACAATCTTCTAATTTTGCGTCTTGCGGTGATGACAGCATTTGAGTTCCTTATCATACGCTGGTGATACATCTCCATCACATCGGATAGGTTGTTCAAAATGTGATGACGATATCCCAGCCGAGTCTGGTGAATTTAGGTTTCCACAACAATTCTCCGCACCCACTCTCGCTCATCCAGAGTCATGCCTTGGGTGTAAAATGCAAGTACTCCAGTCACCACTCGAGAGTCTCCGCTCCTAGATTGAGTTTGGGATGCTTCTCCTCTAGTTTTACTAGAATTCTCGAAAGTCACCTTTCGAGGTAGTGATACACTTTTCCTGGCCGTGACCCTAATCCTTGGGCCATGATACGCTTGAGGTGGTAGGTCAGGTACTAGTTCTGATAGAGGTAACACCGATGTAGATGGTAAAGCAGGTGCTTCACTGGTTGCTAAGTACCCAAGATCATATGGATCCACATCCGTATTGATTGATATATTCCTTCTGGATCGACCAATCGCGTAGCCGGATTCATCCGCCGAATATTCACTAGATGATGACATAGTGATCTGTAACATTGGCAAGCTTAATTACTAAACAACATCATCTATGAAACGCTTAAGGTTGAGATAAAAGTTTCTATGTAGAGGCAAAGGATATAAAGAAAACGAATTAGAGCTTCTAGATGACCAGAGCCTCTGATTGACCAAAGCCTCTGATTGACCAGAGCCTCTGACTGTATTACCAGAGCTTCTGGTTGAAGTTTCCATACTTGGAACAATATTTAACTATTAGCTCATCAACCTCTGGTTCATCATCCACTTAGTCAGATACAAGGTTTCTAATTCATCAGCCTCTGGTTTTTCGTATTTTAACTAACCGATGGATTGCTTTCCATCGATCCCTCGTTCCTTATACATAGCAAATCGATGAGTCACCTTTCATCGATCTCTGGTTCCTCACACTTGGCAGACTGATGGATCACCTTCCATCGATCCCTGGTTTCTCATACTTGCAAACCGATAGATCACCTTCCATCTATCTCTAGTTTCTCATACTTGGCAAACCGATGGATCACCTTCCATCGATCTCTAGTTTCTCATACTTGGCAAACCTATGGATCACCTTCCATCGATCTCTGATTCCTCATGCAGAGTTAGTAAATATTTTCCTTTCATGGTCCAGAGCCTCTGGTTCTTCTAACCAGAGCTTCTGGCTCTCATGGTCAAGCCATCCAGAGCTTCTAGACGCTCCTTACTTATATAGAGTAGTGGTTTCATAATCAAAACTAGAAAGCAAGCTCACTATCTATGTCCAGGCAATTTCCTACTTAATGCATAGTGCAAACTTTTGAATGCAAAGGCTATAAAGACTAACCCCTTTATCTATGCCTAACTACCAAGTTTTCAGATGTAGAGTTGACCCTCGGGTTGTCTTATTGCTCTAAATACTTGCTTTACTTCACAACCAGAGCTTCTGGTTAGTCTATGGCGATGGATATTCAAAATTCATGCAAAGACATAAGATCATGCTTTTCGTGTTTTTAGATAGATTTTCTATATTTAAGAATACTTTCAGCACAACCGATGAGAATCTTTTATCATAATACTTAAGTTAAACATAGGTGATCAGGCTCTGTTTTATTTAAGTATTATAACACGACTTTCATTCCTCTGGTTATACTTAGTAACTTTGTTTTGAAAGCATTTGGTTATARTTTGGTTTTAAGAAACCCGGTGTTCTCTATAACAGAGCCTCTGATACCAAATCTGTCACACCMCGCTAAAGCGGAAACACGAGGCGTAACAGGTAAGCATTTCATAKCWCCATTCAATAGACATCACCATTAATTACATAATCCATGAAAATATACATATTCATAACTTTACTGTTCACAAAGAAAACATTATTTACAAAAAGAAATTTCTAAAATTGTGAACAGTTGTTATCACATAAAATCTTCCAAAACTTCCCTTCTTACTTAATTTCCTGAAAAGCATGAAACATAAGCGACGTCAACTACAAAGAGTTGATGAGTTCACAGGTTTTCATATGCACAAAAATACTTGCTATGCATAAAACGCAACATGCAAACTTATATAAAACATGCACTATATACACGTAAATTTTTCCATCGATGCTTAAAAACTTGAGACGCTACAGAGCCTTACTTGACCAATGTCCCCCATTAGTTTATGAACTACCATAAGTGGCCCGTTCACTCACTTAGGTACCACGGTTCGTATCTGTACTACTTCAGCGGTGGCCCTTTCGCACACATGAGTAGACTTATTAAAAACTTAGATAATGTGCACCCTTTTCTGGTGGGACTGTCAATACAATAGCGGCTATCCATAATTACCACGGCCCGGGAACGTGCCCGAGTTAAATAGTAGCGTGTACGGATGGGGACTTTTTGAAATATCCTCTCAAGCACATCAATTTGTCATTTATACCATAGTGCAATAATAACCAATTTTCACAACATTTGACTAAACAGTTCTTTTGTCCATAATTTATATTTAAAGAACAAAGTTTGCATTCATTCATGCTTTCCCCCAGTTAGAAATAACTAAAAGCAATAAAAGTGGGGCCGTGAAAACTCACTAGATTGCAGATGAATATCCAAGGTTTCGATGAGGCTTAGAGCTTCAACGTTCGCACTAAAGTCCTAAACACCCGAAATCCAATAGTTAGATCACCCATCGGGTCACGATTAAGATAAAGTAAGATTATATCTTATGTGATGCCATTAAACCTTTATGGGTTAAAGTTGATACCAAAAATAACCCAATATTTAATTAACTTAAAAGGTTTTTGCACAAAAAGTTGCTATTTGGACAGATATACAGATTCTATTCCTGGACTTTTAAACCACCAAAAATTATTTTACTGTTAACTTTTACAGATTCCAATCATTGTCAAAGGAACCTTCCAAAAATTATTTTACTGTTAACTTTTAAACCACCAAAGTCACTGTTGTTAGACATCTTTTGTCTAACAACATTATTTTTTGCTTCTAAGAATTTTATATTAAACATTTRAATGCCCCAAAACTCGATATCTTTGARTGAGACTCAAAATAGCAAAACAACAACTAATCAAACAAACTCCAACAGAAATCGAATATTTTGGGTTGAAAATAAAAATACARTCAACATGATTGTTAGAAGAAACTTGTCTGTTTCAAAATGTTATTKTTATTGATTAAAAACAACATGCAATATGGTTTTATCCCATTTTCTTGAGTTCTAAGTTCATAGATCATAGATTATCATCATTTTTAATACATTTTCATGTCTTTGATGAATAATCTCCCATCTTAGATTTTTCCCAGAATATCTTTGAGCTCACAACGAAGAAAGGAATATAAAAGAAAATGAAGAACATTAATGGTAAAAAACAAAAATAATAAAACTTATCTTATTACCTTTTTCTTGCTATCTTTTGATGGTTTGAATGTTCTTCAAGGTTTAAAGACTCAAGGGGAATTTTGGGAACTTGGATTCGGCTGGGAAGATGAAAGGTTTAGAGAGAGAGAGGGAAAAGGGAAAAGTAAAGGTGAAATGAAAGATTTTCAAAAGTGCTGGAGTTTTTATATGAGTGTAAAGGGACCGGCCCATTCAAAGTCCAAACCATCTCATATTTATTTTAGTTTCTCATATAAATAGAGCCTATTTCAAAATAACATAAATATAATTTTATCAAATGTTGATAAAAATATCATTATTAAACCAAAATTCCAAATTTTGAAAAATTATATATATATTCAAAGGAGACTTTTATATTTGTAATTTGAATTTTATAATATCAACTTTGTTTATTTTAGGAGAATTTTTTTTTATTAATTGGCATTRCATAAGTTACTTTTATCAATTACCCGTCGGGACAGGGTTTTCTGAACTATAATTTGGGAGCTAAGTCGATTGATTTTCTAATCAACATGACTAATCCCTAATAAATTATAATTTTAATTATAAGAACCCTTTAAAGACGCTAACCTGACGCTCCGAAAGTGATGGATGTCACAAAAGACGAAGCGATATGCGGCGAAACAGGTCTTCGGTGTCAATCTAGACTATGAAACGGTCGACTTTTTTATTTTTCGCTGGGCTTTTTTTTTTGTTTTACGGTGGAATTTTTTTTTTGTATTTACAAAGTGTATCACAATACAAACAAAGTGTATCAAATTGTGTATCTAAAAAGTGTATCACAATATTGTAACTCACATCAAAGTGTATCACAGTATGTATTTTCGAAATGTAACACGTTGTGTATTTAGAAAGTGTATCCTAGTGTATGTCTAAAAATTGTATCATAGTATGTATCTAAAAATTGTATCATAGTATGTATCTAAAAATTGTGTCACGGTGTATATCTAAAAATTGTATCACAATGTATATCTAAAAAGTATATCACAGTGTTTATGTATTTTGTAGTGAAGACATGAGAAGAGAGAGGAGAAATAAAAAAAATTATAATACCTAAAATTCCATTTATTTATAATTTTAAATTAAAACTACCGAAATTATTAATTTCTTAATTTAACCTTTGGTTTGTGGTTGAGATTAGATTTCACGATTATCACAAACAAACGAGTTCTTCCTTGAACAACCCTTTATATATATAGCCATAGATTTTTTTAAAAAATTGTAAGTATTTGAGAAGTGATCATGGCGTTCATCTGGTCAAAATTTATGACTTTAACTGTGAAATACTGGATAATTTCTCAATGGTATGTGGAAGATAGAGAGGTAGTTCCATAACTTTTATAAATAGACGACAAAACAAGTGCATATGTGAACCCGGGTGATTTAATATTAATAATATGTTGATATGTAAACCCGTGTAATTCACATATGAACTATTTAACTAGTTCACATATGAACTAATTAATTGATTCACATATGAACTAGATATTCACATATGCACTTGTTGTCGACTATTTGTAAAAGTTATGAAATTATCCTTCTATTTTTCGTTTGACCAGTCAAACCCACAAATCTTGAACAGTAAAAGAAAATGCTAGAATCACTTTTTTACTTCTCAAATACTTGCCACTTCTCAAATGAACCTCTTTATCTATACTATATTATAAAGCATTTGAATGAAACTCTTAAAAACAACCAATTAAGCATTTACTAMTACCAATTAATGCAAAAAGTCTTAAAACCAAGCATTTAAGCATTTAGTACTACCAACTAATACAAAATTACAASATTACAACTTATTATTGTTAAGGGTACAACTTAGTAAAGCATAGTGTGATCCATCAATCTATATCTGAAGGACATGAACACATTTAAATCATTGATCTACATCCCTAAATCCGTTTAACTCCATTCTTGTCCCTARACTGGTTCAAATCTGTGATAACTAGATCCTRGTTATCACCTRAGRTAATTAATAYGTGATTATTTATTACGTGCTTATGTGACGGCATGATAAATTTGGTATATTTGATCATGCTAKTGTGTGAAATTWTATGCATAAATGAATGTAYATGTAGGTATGCAWGTGACTGTATGCATGAAAAATATATCATGCATAAAGGATATATGGATGGTTATACTTGTGCATGATTATRTATGTTGAAATGCATGCATGAGGTGTATGCATARGCATSTATRTATGTGTGCATAAGGTKGGTATAACYGCCTTTCTCTTTTTAGAAAGGGGTATAAAAGGAGGGGTTAAGCCTCCTTTCACTATTTCTGCTATTTTTGAAAAGTAAGTGAGCGATTTAAAGAAAAGGAAGGGTTGATTGGATTGCTTATTTTGCTAAGAATCAAGTTGAATTTACCTGATTTCAAAAGGGTCTTCATAAGGTGAGTGGTTAAATGCTTTCAAAAACACTCTAAATTGTATGTTTAAATTGAGTTTTGAAATAGTTACCTGACAATTGATAATTTTGACCGGATTAAGTTAAATCAGATGTGTTGTTCGGACTAGAATAAACCGGACAAGTGTTGAGCGGTTTAAARTTAAACCGGAYAAARGGKTKGGSSKTTTWAGCTTAAATCGGACACTTGTTGTCCGGTTTAGCTTAAATCGCACAAAGTGATGTTCGATGTAAAAAGTTAGTRAGATTTGAGAAATATAAATCGCTTGAAAGCATTRAACGGAGAARTATKAATACGACCAAAAGTTGACCGGTTTATTTATAAATYGATCAAGATATCACATTATGATTAACCGGTTTASTGSTAAATCAGAYAAGGCGTGGAGCGATTTAGTGTCCGGATTAATAAACCGGACAAGATGAAGTGTTGTCCGAATTTGATAATTTGGCCAAGTCTTGACCGGAGATGAAGTCCGGTCAAGTTTAAGTTGACCGGATTTGGACTTTGACTTATGTTATATTTATAAAAMTGGTTATTTTTWTCATAAAGTGGGAATTTTTGATAAGGATGATTTTTGAACAGTTAATATTCCATTGACTGCGGTCTGTTCTATATGGAATTATTTTGTGAAAAGTTTTGATGAGGAGATAAGGTGGCATATCAAGGA
>NW_020202410.1:29152-32247 GCF_001531365.2 Cynara cardunculus var. scolymus
GATATTCTTATATACTCTAAGACCGAAGAAGAACACGCAGAACATCTTTATCTGATATTAGAATTGCTTAAAAGAGAAAAGTTGTATGCAAAGTTATCCAACTGTGAGTTTTGGTTATGGGAAGTTCAGTTTTTGGGTCATGTTATATTGGAAGCAGGGGTGAAGGTAGATCTAGTTAAAATAGAAGCAGTTGAAAAGTGGGAAGCCCCGAAAACTTCTTCTGAAGTCCGAAGCTTTTTGGGATTGKTAGGCTATTATCGTAAGTTCATTCAGGACTTTTCTAAGATAGTTGTGCCATTGACCAAATTGACTCGAGAGAACGTCAGTTTTAGTGGGAGGAAGAACAATAAAGGGTTTTCCAACTATTAAAAGATCATCTCTGCAGTGCACCAGTGTTGACCCTACCTGATGGATCTGAAGATTTTGTGGTGTACAGTGATGCTTCAAAGCTGGGATTGGAATGTGTTTTGATGCAGATAGGAAAGGTGATTTCTTATGCGTCAAGGCAATTGAAAGATCATGAGAAGCAATATCCAACTCATGATATGGAATTAGCTGCGGTGGTGTTTGCTTTGAAAATCTGGAGGCTTTATATTTTGGGGACAAAATGTCAGATCTATACAGATCATAAAAGTCAACAACATTTGTTCAGCCAGAAAGAATTGAATATGCGGCAGAGTTGGTTGATTGAACTTGTAAATGACTATGATTGTGAAATCCTCTACCACCTGGGAAAAGCGAATGTGGTAGCTGATGCTCTAAGCAGGAAAAAAAGAGCAGAATTATTAAAGTTGTAGCAATGAGAATGAACTTAGTCCCTGATATTCGTAAAGAGATTCTGAAATGTCAGAAAGAAGCCCTGAAAGAAGATTTTGTAAAAACAGAAAGGTTGGTTAAGATAATTTCAACTCTGGAACCGAACGATGAAGGAATTATGTGCTTTCAAGGGCGAATCTGGGTACCGTGTTTTGGGGATATCCGGAACACTATACTAAATGAAAGCCATAAGTCCCGATATTCTATTCATCCAGTTATCAATAAGATGTAGAGGGATTTGAAACCTTTCTATTGGTGGCCCGGATTGATGAGGAACATAGCCAAATATGTGGAACAGTGTATGACATGCCTACAGGTTAAGATTGAACATCAAAAGTCATATGGAAATCTTCAATCTTTAGAAATTCCTATATGGAAATGGGATCACATTACAATGGATTTCGACATGAAGTTACCTTGAACACCAAAAGGTTATGACGCGATTTGGGTAATTGTTGATCGTCTATCTAAATCTTCGCATTTTCTACCTATAAAAGAAAATTACTTTTTAGAAAAGCTGGCACAGATTTACATCAAATAAATTGTAACCAGGCATGGTGTTCCATTATCTATTATCTCAGATAGAGATAGCCGTTTCACATCAAGGTTTTGGGAGAGTTTGCAGAAAGCTCTAGGGTCTGAAATCCGATTAAGTACAGCTTATCATCCGCAAACTGACAGGCCGAGTGAAAGGACAATCCAGACTCTTGAGGATATGTTGAGAAGTTGTGTTATAGACTTCGGGGGATCATGGGAAGATCATTTGCCACTGATAGAGTTTGCGTATAATAATAGTTACCATTCTATCATCCAAGCGGCACCGTATGAAGTATTGTATGGACCTAAATGCCGAACACCGTTATGTTGGAACGAGGTAGGTGAGAGGAAGTTGACGGGTCCTAAGATTGTTCAAGAGACTTCTGAAAAGATTGACCAGATCCGTGAAAGAATTTGAACAACACAAGACCGCCAGAAAAGTTATGCTGATAATCGTCGAAAGCCGATTGAATTTTGTATAAGTGATTCTGTGATGTTGAAAGTTTCGCCGTGGAAAGGTATTATCATATTTGGAAAGAAGGGTAAGCTCAGTCCGAGGTATATTGGGCCATTCAGAATATGTAAGCGAGTTGGGCCAGTGGCTTATTAGTTAGAGCTACCAGAAGAACTAAGTCTGATCCATAATACTTTCCATGTATCAAATTTGCGGAAATGTTTAGCTGATCCGAGTCTTGTTGTACCGCTACCAGAAATTAATTTGGATAGTAGGTTGAATTTTGGGGAAAGACCAGAAGAAGTGATTGACCGAAAAATCAGGGTGTTAAGAAACAAAGAAATCAGTTTGGTTAAAGTACAGTGGAAGTTTCACAAAGTACTAGAGGCAACTTGGGAATTGGAATAAAAAATGAGATCAGAATATCCATGTGACAACTAGATCCTGGTTATCACCTGAGGTAATTAATACGTGATTATTTATTACGTGCTTATGTGACGGCATGATAAATTTGGTATATTTGATCATGCTAGTGTGTGAAATTTTATGCATAAATGAATGTACATGTAGGTATGCATGTGACTGTATGCATGAAAAATATATCATGCATAAAGGATATATGGATGGTTATACTTGTGCATGATTATATATGTTGAAATGYATGCATGAGGTGTATGCATAAGCATCTATGTATGTGTGCATAAGGTTGGTATAACCGCCTTTCTCTTTTTAGAAAGGGGTATAAAAGGAGGGGTTAAGCCTCCTTTCAATCTTTTTGCTATTTTTGAAAAGTAAGTGAGCGATTTAAAGAAAATGAAGGGTTGATCGGATTGCTTATTTTGCTAAGAATCAAGTTGAATTTACCTGATTCCAAAAGGGTCTTCATAAGGTGAGTGGTTAAACGCTTTCAAAAACACTCTAAATTGTATGTTTAAATTGAGTTTAAAATAGTTACCTGACATTTGATAATTTTGACTGGATTATGTTAAATCGGATGTGTTGTTCGGACTAGAATAAACCGGACAAATGTTGAGCGGTTTAAAGTTAAGCCGGACAAAGGGTTGGGCGGTTTAAGCTTAAATCGGACACTTGTTGTCCGATTTAGCTTAAATCACACATAGTGTTGATCGATGTAAAAAGTTAGTGAGATTTGAGAAATAYAAATCGCTTGAAAGCATTGAACGAAGAAGTATGAATACGACCAAAAGTTGACCGGTTTATTTATAAATCGATCAAGATCTCGCATTATGATTAACCGGTTTAGTGGTAAATCGGACAAGGCGTGGAG
>NW_020202410.1:32657-34516 GCF_001531365.2 Cynara cardunculus var. scolymus
GTGTACCTTTGGATATAAGGATGGCATTTGCATGTGTGTTATGTGATATAACTCTTACTATTATATCCTTTACGATTACCGTTGTCCGGAATCTGTATTTCTTTGTGATTTAAAGGTTTAGGATCAGGGTTCTTATTGGAAATCATAGTCTGAATGTTATTGAGGAGGAAATAACAGGTTTAGCCTGAAACATTAAATAAACCTTGTTTAATTTGAAAGATTTAAAAGTGGCACTCTGATATTCCTGGTTAGTATAAACCTATTTGGGTTTTGATGTATTATTTGCAAGCATTGGGATTGGCCTGAAAAGTGAAGTGGTACTTGTAATATGTTTTTACTTGTTCATATATTTGTTATATATATATGGAAAGATGTTTTGTATAAAAGTTTGGGTGATTATCACCCTGCAATGACATAAAAAGGGAAGCTCGCTAGACCTTTCGGTCTAACCCTCGTTTTGTGATTTTAAATATGTATTGCAGGAGGTGCAGACGGTAAGGGAAAAGGGAAAATATGATAATTCCCTATGTGTATATCTGCATGAAGAATTGCTGATGATATGTATAGTTTTAGTAAATAAAACTTGATAGTACAAGAATTGTATTTTGAATTTTTGGACCATGTATTTGGTATTTGGTAGATTCTTGTACTAAGGGACCCATATGGTGTATAATCATGTATTTCTTATGTATGAAGTATATGTTACATGTAATGTATGGAATGGGGTGTTACAAAATCAAAACCCATCGGCTATATATTTTGTACACATTCAAATCACTGATCCATATCCTTAAATCCGTTCAACTTCATCCCTAATCGTTCAAATCAAAACCCATGTGCTATCATCATCTTTCCGGTATCTTTATCCTTAAACACGACCCTCTTCCCTCTCATTCATATCCCCGTTTAAAAAAATAATTAAAATGGAGAAGATGAGGATAGATARAAAATTCGGGTATGTATTTGCAACAACGGCATTGCAGTAGATYGGCAGAAATTGAGAGAATCATGCGTAATGCGTGTAGCATGTTTTCAAACAACTGTATCTTTGTCTACTTTTTCGATATTGTTTTACCTGCTTGATTATGTATTATTATTACCTTCATTCTTGGTCTTTTCTTGATTTCCTTGGGGTGTTTGTGTGTATGTAAATAAATCCACCAATCAGTTGGTGAAACATGAGAGAATCAATCGATTTTCCCATCTGTAGTTTTATGTTTAATTTCTCCATGTTTTCATGTGTAAACAATTGTTCAAGTTTTCTTCAAATGGTTGTAGATCAAGTAATTGGCTGAGCAAATAGGGTCTAAAACCTGATTTGGGTTGTTGTTAGGTTTGGAGGACCAAGAAGTACAGAATATGATCAAGTGGGGAAGTGTAAGAAGAAACTTAATTTTTCTGATGTGTATTCAATTCTTGCCTCTTTAATGGTTGGTTGTTGTATGTTATATGATTGCTTTGTTCTTGTATAATCAATGGCAGATTCATATTTAACAATAAGAACAGATAGAAGAAGTTGAGAGGAAAAGTCAAAAAGTCAACACTTCTATTATGTACGTATTATTACAATGTAGCTCATCTACTAAAACACTAGAAGACAAAATCTTATATAGGGTCAAACATTGAACCTTTCTAGTCAAAGTCAACATGAGTTACAAAGTCAAATGCGCTAACAATTACAATTATAGACAATTACAGACTTTCAAGACGAATACAATTTAACACTGGAATTCAGTCCTAACATTCTCCCCCTTTGTATTCAGGCTTGAAAGAATTTGCGCGCTTTGAATCTCTTTTGCACTTTGACACTTTATGACTTCTTGAAAACTTCAACACGATCTTCTAACAATCTCTGCTTT
>NW_020202410.1:35831-41169 GCF_001531365.2 Cynara cardunculus var. scolymus
ATTCAAAAACGATTATTTCATTCATTATTTCATACTCCTCCTTATGATGAAATGAGAATCATTAGCATCATACACAAGAATGAATGAAATTTTCAGCTAGAGCCGTCAATTCATAAAATTGTAAGAAGATCTTTTCAAATCCACTTGTATAATCTTTTCAGACTAATTGGATGGGAAAGTAATAAACAACTTCAACTTATGAAATTGTTTTCAATATTATAAAAAAATTAGCCTATGAATATAACAGATATATTAAGTACAACGAATGTACTTCATATATGAGACTTTATGAGGTTCATCTCACCAGGTCTTTCATTCAATCATCGATATCTTATAAAAGTATATTTATGAATGTTTCGGCAAAATGACATATAAATTGCAAAATCTGTGTAGTGTAGAAAAAATAAAGCAACATATGCTTCTGTTTAGGGTAAAAAAGATAAATCRTGTGGACTACACAAATTTATCTGATTTAATTCATGATCAAAAAGACTTGAAGGGGGGGGGGGACATATATCCTTCTTTTTCAATACCAACTTTCTTCGAATGAGAAACTGATAGATTGTGAGCTGCGTGCCCCAAGTGTTATTGAAACACTTATCTGTTGAGAGATAAATGAGTAGTTGGTGGGGTTGTGATAAGAATTGGCTTGGGCTTTTCCTTTTTCAATATTAGTCTCGAAAGAATTGAGAACTAATAGATTACGTGGTATGCTCGGTTTTTAAAAGTTTAGAACGAGATTCTTTTGATCTTTTAATCCTGACATAACACTCGTCAATTTTTTTGGCTCACAACAACTACCCCTCTCTTTTTTATTTTAAGCTCTGCACATAAACCCTTTTTGAGTTTAAGCTCACTCAAATATGGTTATCCTTATCGGTAGGTCTGTCGATTCTGACATTCCATAGAGGTATTTTTGTAAAGCACTCAACCCCTCCTAAAATTTAGCAGTGTATTCTCAGTTGATCACAAAGATTTGATCAAAAATATTATTGCTTTTAAGCACAATGATCAGATAAAATTGATCAAGATATGTAGCTTTTAAGCACAATCAACAAGGAGTGATATACGAAATCAGATTATTTAGGATGTGAGAGAAAAGAATGAAGATCTGTAAGTACGAGTTTTACAGATTCTGATATTCAAAGAATTATGAAGTATGTATCAATCAAAGAAAAAATATATTAGAAAAATAACTTTGATTACTAACGAGTGTATTATCACCGAAGATGATTCTATATAAGAGACGTGATAATAACAGTTTAAAGAATAGCTTAAACAGATATTGAAATTATGTTCGATGAGAAATTACGCAAGTAAAATCTCAGAAAATACCTGCTCAGAAAATGTACTCGTTTCAGAAAACAGTTCACTTTTCGAAAACATTTATTCAAAATTTCTAGAGACTCCCCCGAGAAAATAGATTTAAGTAATGTTTCAGTTCAGCTCAAAATAATAAAGATGGAAATATTTTAAGCACGGGTCCTGGACTGATGTATTCAGAAACCATATTCAGTTAATTATTCAGAAACCTCGTTTGGACAGTATACAAACTCCCCTTGCATTAGTGCATCATAAGCATGAAATTCTGATAAGCATAGTAATGACACACCTGCAAAATCAAATCAAATGGATTTTGGTACCCAGACAAACTTGGGTCCTTCTTTGTTAGTATCAGGTTGTGGGATGTTATAACTGCCAAACCATCTATTCTTATTAGATGTTTTCTTTTTCGTCCTTTTAACAGGTTGATCATATATGCAATAAGATCCATACCAGTTATTATTATCATACCTGTTATGATTCTTTCAACTCTTCTGATATCTGTTGTCTCCATACCAATTGTTGTACCATTTCCTGTTCACAAAATCAGTTGTCTTGCATGTGGAGCACATGATTCTCCTCTTGCTAAGATTTATCAGATYAWTAGTAGATCTCACAACACAAGGAAGAATGGAGTTAGTAACAACAGAGTTACAAGACAAAACTGATTCAGCTTTATTAACCCAAACATTTTTAACTTTAGAATGAYAATTGGGTGATCCAATGACATACCCTTAATAGTATTGATTAGAAGAACGAGTATAGTTCTTAGAAATAGTTGATTTAGGGCTGCTTGAATAACTGTTAGATTTAGAACAGTCATAAAAGCTTGTTTTACACTGTAAAGGAGAACCAGTTGAGCTTTGAGTACATGAAAAGTCTACAACTTTCTTTAAAAGCTGGTCTCTTTCATCAGCAACTAAATCATACTTCTATTTGAGTTCAGTTCTCATTTTCAATTCAGTTTCAAGTTTTGTCTTAAGATCAGACAATTTCTTTGTTGTATCCAGAAGCTTACCTTCTAACTCCTTCAGCTTCTCAAACATCTTCTTTTCTTTATCAAACTCTCGTCTCTCTTCATCTRAGCTGCTTTTTTTATTCTCAGAAGCAATGTCGATCCATTTCTTCTTTTCTACAAGCTATTTGGCAATTGTTGCATATTTCTTAGCAGTATTTCTTTTTTCAAGAGCAAACAACTTCTTTTCTTTATCCAAAGCTTTCTGCTTTTGAGCAATGCAGTCAGACAGTTCAATGTTCTTGCTCAGACATTCTTCTCTAATATCTTTCTTCTCTTTATCAACTTTGGCACATTCYAAGATAATAAGTTGTTCAAAATCAAAAATTTGATTTAACAACATTTTAGCATTTAGTTCCAAAGAGTTGATCTTATTCTCAAAAGATATACGTTCATAATCAAATCTTTTCTCCAGTTCAATCATTCTCTTCGTCTCTTTCTCAAAAACTATCCTTTCAGCACTTAAACTCTTCTCAGCTTCCAAAACTTTATCTCTCTCTTGATCCAATAATTTCCTAATCTCAATCAATTCATTCTCTGTGAAATCTTCATTCTCTATATGTTTTCTTTCCTGAGAGTTCCTTTCAGCATTCAGTTTAGATTCAGCTTTACGAAGTTTATTGACTAAATCTTGTTTCATCTTGTTAGAACTCTTTATTTCATCATCCAGCTCTTTCCTTTCAGCGTCCAAGGTTTTCTCAAGTTCACTAATCTTATGCAAGAATCCTTCTTCAATATTTTCTCTCATTTCTTTATTCTCTCTTTGCAAATCTTTGCACTCTTTTCTAAATCARAAATTTTATTCTTCAGTTCCTTATTCTMCTTCTCAAGAAAAGCTGCCATTTAAAAAATTAAGATTGATCAAAGAATCTTATGCAATGAATGAAATCAGTCAAATAAATCAAAATCCAACAAAATCTTTCAGATAAAATCAGTAAGTTCAAAAATCTCAGAAAAATTTCAAAAACTGTTCAGAAATCCGAAAAATTGGTGAAAACAGTTAAAAATGTGTAAAAATAGTCAAAAACTATTAAAAACAGTTAAAAACTGTTAAAACTAGTCAAAAACAGTTAAAATTGATCAAAAATAGTTTACGCGACAAAAAATGGCTCAAAACAGTTAAAAAAACACTTAAAATCAGAGATTTTGGTGAATACAGATAAAATCATTGAAAAGAAGATAAAACTAATAAAGAATGAGAGAAAAAGAAATTTGTATAAAATGTGTTGAAAAAATTCAAGTTTTGTCAAAATATTTCTCAAAATCGGACAAGACTGAAAAAAAAAATTAAGACTTTTGGCCTCAAATCCGGATAAAGGGTTGATCAAGAAAACATGAATTTGGCTAAAAATACTCAAAACCAGACAAGAATATTAAGCTCAACTCAACCAAGAAGAGAAATTCGGATAGGGTTAAGTCTATATTTGGTGACTTGAAATTGGCTAAATGAGATCAAAATCGGACAGCTTGTCCGTACTTGGTGGTATCCGGATGAAGCAGCTCGCAACTAAGGTAATTACCGAGGACAATACCTAGAAATGCAAGTCGCTTTTCCAAGTAACACAATCCGGACAAGGCAGTGTCCGGATTAGGATGCGGGAAAAACACAAATCGCGACTAAGTGTTTGTCCGAAGAAGATATCTGGGTGATGCCTATAAGCGGCTAAGTCTAGGCCGCGGAAACTTAGTCGGACACGAGGAAACCAATCCAGAAAAGGCTGTGTCCGGCTATGGATGCAAGAGATTCAAGATCGCGACTAAGGTTGTGCGAGGATGATTGTCCGGATGAGCCTATAGACGATATAAGATAAGTCGAGCGAACCTACGTCCAGATTTCAATATCGAAAATCAACTAAGTCAAAACCGGTTATGTGTTGTGCGATATAGAATGAATCCGGCTAATCTTAATGACCGATTACAACCAAATCTGGACAAAAGGTATCCGCATTATCAAGCTCAAAATTTTCTAAGTCAAATCCGGCCAAAACAACAAACGATTTAGAATGAAATCCGATCAAAACACAACAACAACAACAACAACACAACAACTCAACTTTTTAACACCATTTTGGATCAAAAACTGACTTTTTGAAGAAATTTTCCAAGAACACCAAAATTTTAAAATTCCATAAATTTTAACAAATCTTGAAAACCGATGATCAAAACATAAAACTTTGTGAATAACAAAGATTTATGAAGCAATTACGCACATTTTGATCACGTTTTTAACACCAAAACTTAAAACTTGAAAGATTTTCAGATCAAAATATTTAAAAAATGAAGAACACAAGATGAACACTATGTACAGTAGAAAAATTTCCAGCAAATCTTCAAAAAATTGATCAAATTGGTGACTTCTTCTTCTTGATTTCTCTGCATAACCTGCTCTGATACCAATTTTTAGTCCACGAAATGATCAATCTTTAAATATCTCTCATAGAATCAATGGCAGATTCATATTTAACAATAAAAACACATAGAAGGAGTTGAGAGGAAAAGTCAACAAGTCAACACTTCTACTATGTACGTATTATTACAATGTAGCTCATCTACTAAAACACTAGAAGACAAAAGCTTATATAGGGTCAAACATTGAACCCTTTTAGCCAAAGTCAACATGACTTACAAATTCAAATGCGCTTACAATTACAATTATAGACAATTACAGACTTTCAAGACGAATACAATTTAACACTAAAATTTAGTCCTAACAGTTCTATACTATATTTTAAAGCATTTAGATTATAAATTTTAAATAGAAGGACATTTGTGGAAACAAAWGTCACAAATGTCCTAGGTTCCACCAATTTCATGAAATGTAGATTGTAATTAATTGCCTCCACCTTAGATCTCTCAATAGCACTAATTAGGAGGAGTGACTTGTACCAAGAGTAACGTAATAAGAGAAATAAGGGGTAACCAAGATCTAGGAATAGCGTTGGAAATAGTTAAAGTGGCATAAAAATGTAGTTGAAAAGGAAGCCTTCAAATGATCACCTT
>NW_020202410.1:41589-46000 GCF_001531365.2 Cynara cardunculus var. scolymus
ATATTATGCTCCTTTGGATTCCTCCTTTGGATTCTTTGTAGAAATTCCTCCTTTTAAGTAACAAATTCTTTTTCTACAAGAACTTCAAATCTTCACAATATTTCTCTGACTTTAATAATCTCTTACTCTTTAACAATCTTCTTCAGAAACAAACTTTCTTAGAAAACTCTTCACAAACTTTGTAGATTTTCCAACAATTTCTCTTTAATACACATTTCTCCTTCTTTATCAGCAACAATCTTCAAACAACTTCAGAAATTAACTTCACTTGCAAACATGTCTTTGAAAATGATTCTTCCCCTTTGATGACATATCTCCCCTCATGATGATTAGAAGAATCCTGAACATCATGAATAATCAAAGATCTAACATTCTCCCCTTTCGAAGAATCCTAAACATCATGAAGAATCAAAGATCTAACATTCTCCCCATTTGAAGAATCCTAAACATCATGAAGAATCAAAGATCTAACATTCTCCCCTTTACACTTCTTCAAATATATTCCCCCTAAAAAATGAATCATCTTTTCTCAACAAATTAACTTGATTTCTCCCCTACTGAAAGATAATCTCTATTAGAAAAAGATTCTCTCCTCAACAAAAATAGAACTTTACATTGTCGCACTCCTCCTTGAATATTGTGTAAAAGTCTAACATATAAGCACATTTAGCAACTATTTTTACAAGAGTTAAAAATAATTATGTGGCCTATGTTCAGAGTTGACAATGATGAATCTCTAATAGAACTTCCAGTTATCACTGAAGTAAAGTTTTAAGAACTAACTTCTCAAACTGTTATGGCAATATCACACATATATGCAATTTTGAATCACAAAGACTCGTGAAAGTGTCAAAGAAAATTATCATGTAAGTATATATGGCTCAAAAGACTCAAAGTGTGCAGAACAAAGTTTGAAGACTGGAGGTGCGTCTTCTGGAGGTGCGTCTTCTTGTTTCAATATTTAAATCTTCCAAATGAAGAATAGATAGATTATGTGATAAATCTTCGTGATATATAAAACAAGCACCTTTTGTGAGATACTTGAGTAGCTAGGTGGGGTGACACGAGTATTTGACACTGGGTCCATGTCTGTTTCAATATTCATCTTCAAAGAATGAAAATGAATAGATTATATCGCAACCAGGTTAACTGTATCAGTTTAGAAAGGATTATATTTATTTATTTTGAGTCCTGTCACACACTCACTATATTCTTTTAGCTCACTCACTCAATCTCTCAGCATTTTACCTCAAACACTCCCTTTCAAAACTAACCTAGGGATGTGTTTCATGGGTCCGGTTCTGGACTGACCATTGAAACTTCTAGATTCTAGGCACTCAGAAAATTCTTGCACTTTCAGAGATATATACATGAAATCTCGTAAAAAATGAAAAATAAGTCCTGAATTGATGTATGAAGACCAAATTCTGAACTGAGTTGTTCAGAAACTAAACAAGAATAAGGTATCTATTTACAAATATGAAGAGACAAATTCAAACGCAAAACAGAAATGACTCATTACGCAAAGTGTTTAACAACAAATGTACAATGATTAGAATATCTAATTGTGAAGAACAAGTCACAATTATTATTTCATATAAGAAACAAATCATTGATAAGAAATAACACACAATGAAAACAAATTGAATTTCAAACGAGTCTATTTCCACCAAAAATATCAACAAATATAAGAGAGGTCGAAATAACTAATTTTAAGAACAGTTGAATCAGGTATTGGAATTTTGCATGATGAGAAAATACACAAGTATTAATCTCAAAGATTTACCTGTTTAAAGATAATACTCATTTAAAAAAATCATTTAAATCCTCATTTTTTAAAATCATAAAACATTTGAGATCAAAGAAGTGGTTTGAACATTTGTAAAAAATCATTTTAATATACTTAGAAGTTGTTCTTCTTCTAAATATATAAAAAATAAGCACACAAAAAAAATATTGATTAAAAAAATTCTCGCTAAATTTTTTGTCTTTAAAAAAAATCTAGCCGATGAGAAGAATTCATCGCTCAAGGCACAATCGCTCACCCTTGTGGCCGATGAGGGGATCATCGCTCACCACAAGGTTTTCATGGGTCAACTCACAACACTCACAGACTCATCATAAAACTCTATGACTCACAAAACTCATCTCTCATCGCTCAACTTATGTACTCATCTCTCAACTTTATGTCTGGAATAAGCTCTCATCGCACAACACTATATGCAAAGAGCTACTTCATCGAACAAAACTACGTTCGAATATCAATTCATTGCTCAAGGTTACTTTGAATATCACCAAATCTCTCAAGGCACGTCTGGATAGACCCTTCATCGTACAACAATATGTCCGGATTAGGTTTTCATTGGACAATACTATGTCCGGATTAGGTTTTCATCGGACAACACTTTGTCCGAATAAGATACTCATCAGACGGGCATTTATCCGGATATCACCTTCATCTCCCAACTCTTTTTCGTTCAAAAATCCAGTAAAAATTTATATCAGTTAAATTTCCATCTTAGATTCACATATGAATAAAAATATTTACTCCCCCTAGAAAATACATCAGATAAAAGTTCAAATACTCCCCCTGAAATTAATATCCACACTCAAAACAGTCTAAAAGATAGAACATTATACTCCCTTTATTTAGATAAGCTCAGGTTCTGAACTAATTTATTCAGAAACTATGTTGAAGAGTAGACCCTGAACARAATTATTCAKAAGCTATATTTTAAGTACAAATTCCATATGCTCCCCCTYAAACCAAGCATAKGTTTATCATGTTTATAATCTTCTAAAATCAGCTTAGTACATGACAAACCTGCAAAACAGATTTTACAGATTTTGGTATCCATACTTTCATGGATCCTAATATGTTAGTACTGGTTTGGGGTATACTGTAAGAATCATACCATATGTTCAAATCAGATATTTTCTTTTTAAAACTCTTCACAAGTAAGTCAGATATGTAATAAGTACCATACCAATTGTTATCATACCTGTTATTCTTCTTCCAACCTTTTCCATACCAGCTGTTGGCTTTCTTCTTATTGATAAAGTCATTTTTTCCACAGGTTGAACAACGAATCCTTCTCTTGATAAGACTGATTAACTAATTACTAGACTCAATAATACATGGTAAATCGGACAACACTAACAACCCTTATCGCCCAAAACAGCTTATCGCCCAAGCCTTTATCGATCACAAACTATATCGCACACTACCTTATCGGTCACCACCCTTATCAGACAAGCTTTAACCGGATACAATTCCTTATCGGACAACACTTAACCGATTAAACTTCTTATCGCACAAGCTTTGATCAATCAAACTTTTTTATCGCCTTAATCCTTATCGTCCAACTCTTACTAATCGAACAACGCTTCTAATCGCCCAAAATACCAATGATGAAGGCAATATATCACTTAACTCACTAAGCAATGAAAAAAAGGATATCAGACAAACTTGAAATTCAATAGGCGATGAAGATGCTTATCGCTTGATGAATATGTTCATCGAACGATGAAGATAATATATAGTCTAAAATCCAGAATTCAATCCAAAACACTAAAATTCACACGAAAATGAATAGAAATAACACAGATCGATTCACAGTATGATCAAAAACAAGTTTTCAATATCAACATTTATAAAAAACAGATCAAAATGTATCAATTTTAATGAAAATCGCACGAACAGTTCAAGAACAGTCAAAATCTCGAATCAAGAAAAAATTCAAAATTGATACATGAAATCAATTCAAATTTGAAATTGATTGATTCTAATCAATCCAAAATGGAATTTCGCATACAATTCAATCAAACACTAAAATTCAAACAAGTTATGAAAAATCGGTTAGAAACAGTGAGTATGAATATGGCGATCAAGAAAATATCCAATTATCCAATTCTGATCCGATTCAATTTAATCCATTACTCTAAGTTGCTTTAATCTACTCTGATGCCAATTTATAATCTCAAAAGATTAATCAATTACACAACCTTGATTCAAGATCACAATTTGCAATTAAAAAGTATAGAAAGAGAGTAGAAAATTGTAGAGAGAGAATTCTTTGAAGCATCAAATGTATTAAATCGTCAAAAGGATTATGAAATGATCTAAGCTTTCAAATGCATTACAAAAAACAAACATAAAACACCTATATATTCATATATATGTACAAGAAAAAAATACAAAAGCTTAAAGCTTGGATACAAAACATTAAWGCTCAAAACTTGATCCTAACAGACCAAATGGCACATTGCAGAGATGTCAATGCAAATGGTAGTGCTTTTCCATGATCAATAGTTGAGAGAATCATTAAATTCTTATCCTTCCATGATTATCTTAATTTCGATTTCTGTTGCACATTAAATCGAGATATATCTCGCTGTATTGCACGAGTAC
>NW_020202411.1:0-3681 GCF_001531365.2 Cynara cardunculus var. scolymus
AATTTGTGGGATTGAGCAGTATGAAGATAGGGTGGTAAGGATGAGTGAGTTGGAGAAAGAGGAAACGAAAGCCAGTTGTTTGAATTCATGCTTTAAGCTTTAGTTTGAGAACTGCTAAAATTTTCTTTGATTATTACTTTAATATTGCAAACTAATCTTTGTAACTCATGTATATGTGTCTATAGACTTCATTCGAGGCACAACAAGAGATACAGTTGATGAGGTTTGCTGACTTTTTTGGACGTGCATTTTCTAGTGTAACTGCTTCGTAATTTCCCTGGGTAAAGTTATTGAGAGAATCTTCTGTTGCAAAGGTCGCAGATGTAAGTTCTCTTCTTGAAACTAATAATATAATAGAACTTAAAACAATTTGAACCTATACTGCCAAATTATAGTGCCTGTGAGTGTATTGTCTACTAATTAAAATGCTATCATGGTATAAGGAGTTTGAAATACAAATAATTTATATGYTATCATGGTATTAGCCTATTAGTGAYAGATGTGAGGAGAATAGGATGAACAAAGCACATTACTRACAACTGGTGGTTAAGGAAGAAAAACAAAGACTACTGTAGAACAGATAAGTCACACATGTAGATACAATCATTTTAAAGCTTGGTACTTTTCTTTTCTAAACTACGATACCTCTCATTCTAAGGCTGGACAAGAAGAGCCAGTGATAATATATTTAATGAAGAGATACAGAAATCTGTGAGAACTTGAAGAGGAAAAGTTGACATGGGAAGAATACATACAATATATGGGTAGAAGAGAGACACGTTAGGAATAGATCTCCATGGGCCCAAGCGAGAGGTTTACAAATGCATCCAAATCGCTTGTTGTGATGCCAAGGCAGCTGCACGCATAAAAATATAAACTGCCAAGTGCCAAGCTTGTATGCTGTGTGTTGAATCTAGTGAGGAACATTGAAGGTCCAGCTACTGCCCCTGCTAATAAAGCCCTCCATCTTGTTGTTCTGAAGTATAATTGCACATTGAAAGTCATATATAAGCAAAATGACTTGAAACCAACTAAAATACTGATTATGATGTACATGAAAAGCTCTATTCAAAATTTTTAAGCCCTCCACTTAGAGGATACATGCACATGACTTCTCAACTCAAAGGATCCGAGCCAAATATTGGAATTTGTTGCCAAAAGCACAAATGCTAAGGTTACTGGTACTTTTTAGATTGAACTCTTTTAAGTTTTTATTAGTCACTTTCCACTTTGTGATATAGGCTATTTGTATTTTAAACGCTACAACACTAAATGTTTATTCATAGCTACTTGCCGATCGAATAAATCCTCATTCCATAAATCCTCAACTACAGAAGTGTTTAACTAGCTAAGGAACTACTTTACCCTAGGAATGGAATGCAACAGAAAGGAGGAGGTTGCATGCATACCTTAAAGGCACCAAGACCCTATCTTCTGTCACAACCGAAATGTTGATCCACTCGAATCGAAGGCTTGTTCAAGCTTTTTCTTCTTTGATCTTTCCATTGGCAGAAACTCACTCTCTTGACAGAAGTCACTAGCTGTCAAGAATTTTACAAGTATGCCAACAAAATAGTGTAACACTTGTTTTAAAAAGAAAAAAGTGAAGAAAGAAATACCAATGCGACCAATTTTCATGCCATGTGAGGCTCAGATCTGTAAATAATCGAAAAARAGGATAAATCCACCATGGATGCAAATGGATACCCTGCCAAGATGTGAATAATCTTTAACTTTGATCGAATCCATTTAGATGCATTCAAATTCATCATCACAGCCTCTTAGAATCACTAAAAACAGTATCTTCTCTACTATAAAGAATTGTAGAGAGGAAACCCAGAAAACTAAAAACCCTAGAAAGCACATGAACGTAGTCCGTAATATACAAAAATACTCCTTCCATCCCAAAATAAATGTCCACAAGAATAGGTCATTTGTAAAATGAGCATCTATAGAAGGTTATATACCTAAGTAACACCAAGACCAACAACAACAGTTAAGAAACTGTTGATCTTGTGTATAGATAAAGCTTCCAAAGAGAAGGGTTGTTGATTTCAAGATAAAATCAACCTATTTTGTTCAATAACCTAAATCCAACATATGTTCTATTTAGAGTTTTTTAGGTTAGTTTACATTATCATTTAGTTGATCAAACATGACTAATTAATCAGAGCATCTACAACAAATTCTTAATATATACTCCAAACTAGATAACGAGGCTCTGTGAGTTGAACTGAGCAAATACTCATGTGGATTTTATAAAACCGTTTAGATATAAAGGTGTAACACTTAAAGGCCCGACCCATATCATAGAGGCTCTGTAACCCTTAGGCCTCTGACAGAACTCTCAATAGTTCTCGTCTATTGATATAGTGCGCGTGGTTCTGCGGATAAGGGTAAGAACTCACACGCACGTGTGAGAAAACGGGAAGCGCACGTCATCAATCGTGCGTCTTCCCAATACGGCGTGTCATAACTTTATGAACCGTTTCACCCAAAATCACTCATTACCTTTGATGGTTCATTTTTTTGAAATCCCCTACCTATAAATACCCTCTTTCCCCCCATTTTAAACCTTATGCTCACATATTTCTCAAACGAAACCTGCAAACCTGCTACTCTTAAGAACTCTAGCTAAAATGTCTTCTTCTAGTGCATCTGCTCAGTCCGCAAATGTCTCCAGCGACAATGAGGTAACTCAGGCACAAGCCCTAACATCTCATGCTTTATCCTTCGTCCAGAACAAATATGAAAAGATTGTTCTGGTTAAAAAACCCAATAACTATTTCTTCGTCCCCTCCGGATTTCCTGAAAATACCTTCACATTAATGGAGATTTTAAGAAACCATCCCATTTTCTACGCCTTGACTGCAACTCGACCCACTCCTGAAACTTACCTCACTCAATTTCTTCTGAGTGCCTATATAACCACCCTCGATAACTCAGGGCTAACCATTGTTGGTTACGCCTCTCACCCTGTGAATAGATCCCTTGTCTCCCTGGAACTAAATGTGGAAACCCTAAGAACTGCTCTTCACCTACCTACTCTCCATGAACTCAATCTGAATGCTTTTGCCGCCACTCCTACAGATGAGGAATTAATCCAATTCCTAGATCTTCATTCTTATGCTACGCCAATCACCAAAAGGACACAGTTTAGGCGAAAGGGHCTACCGCCTGTGTGGAACACACTCTTCTCAATAATCAACTGCTGCCTCACAGGAAAGGTAGGTAGCCACGATCAAACATCCCACGCTATGCTGTTCATCCTCTACGGGATTTATTTCAACCTCCCTCTGGACTATGCCCAACTCATCTTCGAGGACATGATTGGGCTCATCAAGAAAAAATGCGCCAGTCAGAGAGGAGAGAAGACGAAGGTTCAGGCCCAAAAGAAGGCCAAAGAGGATATGAACCAGCCAAACCTGATCCTTCAACGATTCCTTGGTCTTGCATTTGGAGACCTTCTGGCAGCAAGGTTACCTTCTGTGGAGCCAAACGCAAAGCTATACCCTTTCAAGGAGTTCAAACCAACAAAGCATGAGAATGACTATAGAAGTCCAAGACCATTCTCGAAGGCCATACTCAGGTACTTGAGCCATCATGACAGAAAATCCTATAGACGTGCAAACAGGCGACCAGAACCGGTCCCTGTAACCCCGCCACGAATAGGTGTCCCCT
>NW_020202411.1:4700-5810 GCF_001531365.2 Cynara cardunculus var. scolymus
ATCACCATGTGTTGGTGGTCCGAGTTCCCAGAGCGACTTTGTGACAAAGGAGGAGCTTAACGCCTTTGCCACAGAGTTGTTCTTAAAGATGGACGAGTTGAAAAGCTTGTTCATCTCCCAGCAAAAGCCTCAGGATCTTTCACATATTACAGAGGCTCTGAAGGAGCTTTCCGCCACCACCACAGAGTTAAAGCATTCCATGGCGACCCTTCAGAGCTCGGCCATCAAGAAGAACGACCTGACAGAGGCCTTCCAAGCAATGTCCCTAAACCCCTCCTCTGTACAAACTTTAAAGAAAGAACTTTCAAAAATGGCGGCAAAGTTTGCAGGCGACTTCGTCACAGCGGGCTACACAGACTATTCCTCTTTCTGTGACGAGATCAAGGAGATGTTTTCATCCGCGGTCACCTATGGCATCCAGTCTAAGTCCTCAACTGCCAACATCAACCATTTGGCCACTCGCAGAGAACTGGACACCATGGTGGATGCGCTAGCGGACTCTGTGGTCAGCCAACTYTCTTTTYTGAAAGTGGAGTTTCTCTCTTCCAACGATAAAATCGCAGAAGGCTTGACCAAGCTTGGCAAGGAAGGTGAGCTCCTTCGTGCAGAAGTTCTGTCTACCGTCTTCAAACTCAAGTGGGCTACAGAGCTTGACGTGATAAACGCCTCTGTGGGTGCGGAGAAGGTAATTGAAAAGATGTACAAGGCTGCCACCCGAATCCTACGCCATTTGAGGAGGGCTCCCCTTACAACATGCAAGGCTTCTGTCAAACCAAACCATGATGATCATGCCGATGATGATGATCGTCATGAGGGGGAGAAGAAGCAGGAGATGAAAAAGAAGGCCCCAGCTACAAAGTTCAAAAAGAAGACAGCCAGAGCACCTGCCAAAGGTATAAAGATTGGGGAACCTACAACTGCAGACAGAGAAAAGAAGAAGGCTGCAGAGCCTACAGGTAAAGGCAAGGCCATAGCTGCAGAGTCCTCAAAGAAAGGGTCTTCATCAAGTACAGAAACTCCAGAGCCATTCGATGAAGAAAAGCATGCTGGTGAAGACCCCGAGACCATAAAAGTTTTAAAGTTGTCCTTTGAAGAGGCTATGGCAAAGAA
>NW_020202411.1:6876-8112 GCF_001531365.2 Cynara cardunculus var. scolymus
AGGAAGAAGAACAGAAGATGCCAGAGTCTACACAAGGGGGACGGGTCTTTGAAATACTTGAATCTATGAGCAAGATTCTAACGATGAATGTTCGCACAGAGCCCGTCACCACYCCAGAAGAATTATTTATTTGGAAGTACTCTGTGACAGACATAGAGCCACCCTACGATCCAGAACTCACTGATATCCCCTCTGCCGTAGCCAAGTTCCACTTCTCAAGATTAACAAGGCCTCGTDAGCAGGTCTTCTCGCGACACATGATCACATCTTTGGTGTCAATCTCACCAAGGACTCTATTAAAGAAGACCGTGCTCTACTCACAGTACGTTGTAAGGAGAGAAGACCGCAACATCTACACTTTCACTGATGCAGATCTTCATAACCTCTGCGTGTATGATGTCATTTACATGCACAAGATTCTTAACGTCTACATGGAGAGGAGATCAACATACCAAATATCTCTCAAAAKGCTGATTGAAGTTATGTGTGCGCAAGTGATGTATTACAGCCAGAAGGATTTTGAGTTGGCCATGAGATTAGCACAGAAGAATCTGAAGATTACTCCTCCTTATAGTAGGCCTAGTTGGGTATCTAAGTACTATCCAAACACCATTCTACACAATCCCGTCTTTGGGTTTGTGTATTTGGACAAGGATGAGCTACTAAGATTCTTTGACCCCATAGAAGTTCACAAGTATGCAACAGAGACGCTGGAATGGATCTTCAAGTGTTTATTGGCAGAGGTGGATAGATGACATTACAGGGTTGGTGAAGTGTCTCCTCTCTTGGACGCAATTAAAGCTTAAATCAACTTCAGAGTGTTCATCTTCAACGTCTACAGAACTGTCAAGTACGATTTCGTGTACGCAGTAGACGACTTCCCAAAGTCTGAAGTGTGACTCTCTTTTGTTCCAGAATCTGGCCTGTTCCTCAATTTTTTTTATCTTTCAAGTTTTGTAATTCTTTTCTTTCAGAGGATGATGTTTAATCACCTCTTGTAATTTATTTCAATCAAGTCATATCTTGTAATTTTTTACTTTTTCATACTTAGGGGGAGATTGTTAACTCTCATTTCATTTAATGTAAAAGTATGGAAAAAGTAAACCGCAAGTTTTGACAGAAGATAATCTATCACAGAAGATGACAGAGGACCAACTGCAGAAGATGACAGAGGACCAACTGCAGAAGATGCTCAAGCGAACAAGTCTCAAGTGACAGAACCTCTGTCGTGTCTCA
>NW_020202411.1:9494-13649 GCF_001531365.2 Cynara cardunculus var. scolymus
ATACTCCAAACTAGATAACGAAAAGTTAAAATCTCCAAAATAAATCAACCGATTTTTTAAAAGCTTGCTGTCAGCTTTGCGCTGCTGTAGCTTTTTGCGCACAAATTTCATCTCGAACCTCCAAAAATCATGATTCCAGTTGCATTTGAAAGATAAAACATATATCTACATCTTTGAGATTTTGAGTTTTCTCAGATTCAATGTGCAGATACGACTTATTATGTGTCAAAGTCTGTAGATAGGTGCTGGACAGAAGCTACGTACTTTACTCCTTTCTTCCTAATTTCAGAACAGTGTTCTCTCGTTTGTTCTTCATAAATTCAAGCTACGATTTTGATATATTATATGTCAATCCCTAATTTGATCTTAAAGTTTCAAGCTCTAAGCTTCAAAGTTTAGTGAACGAGGTTTGCAAAGACAAATGTTTGTTTTAACGAATGTTTTGCGCAGCTGTGAGAAAACATGCACAACTCACTCAATTTTCATCCACAATGGATGAATCAGAGATTGATGAAAAGCTCAGAGGCTGGATTTCAATGTTTATGTTTTGTGTTTTGTCTCAATGAATCTGCTTGAGAGTCAAAAAAGTGATAAAGTTTACACATGAAAGCTGGACAGAAAGTTTAAAATGTCAGTTTTTCAACGACATATTGCAAACAGTGAGGGCTTTAAGTTTGAGATTCTCAGCGTGCAGAGTGTAGAGGACTCGATGATGGCAAACAGTAAGGGCTGTAGAGGATTCGATGATGGTTCGTTCAAGTCGAGGGTTGTAGATCATTGCAATATTCGTGATCAAGCCTTACTTGATTGCATAAGCTGAAAACTGTCAATTGTTTTCTTTCTATTTATGGTGTTATTAACACGCAATAACAATTGAACTTGAACATTAGAACCATGTTAATAACACCATAAATAGAAAGAAAATAAGTTCAATAGGAATTCTATAGTTAAAAACTAATTTTCTGTCTCTTTATTCCTAATTCATCAGCATACTGACAGATTTATGAAGATGTAATAAATTGATCATATCTCACTAATCAAGGCACCAATTGAGGCGATTCAAAAGGCCTTCGATAGAAAACAGATGGATTAAGAAGTTTCATGTTTTGATAATTCAAAGATTCGAACAGTAGAGGGGTCATATGCATCGTTGAAGTGGACAGCAGTATGCTGACGCGAAACTATTGCACAGATTTGTGCGATTGTTTCTTTATGTTTATATGTTTAACAAAATAAGGTTAATACAAGTATGACCAAAGATGCGCATTGGAGGATTCTATTGATCCAAGACCTGTATGTAGACCTAGGCCTCCCCTTATATACATGCAAACTTATCTTACTCTTGCTTCCTAACTTTAACCTTTCGCTTATCAACGTGATTTACCCTCTTATTTCAAAATGTTTCTCTCTCAGGACTTGTATCGAACATCTTGTGTGCACACACAATATACMACCTAAACACCTCCAATCTGAGCTCTACCATGCAAATGTGATATAAGGCTATGATACCATTTGTTGCTCAGTGGAAAATGAAGTAGAAAAAAGAAACCAAACAACCATTGATCCTCTAATCAGATTCTCATTCTTGCTCAAATCGAAAACAAGTAATGAGAATGCCAAACAATCAAAAAGATGCCAAACAACCATTAAGATGCCAATTGACAAAAACCTCTAGTGAAGAGAAATCATCACCTCTAGGGTTTATGGTGATAAATACAGAACCGATTAGATATGGAAATTGGGGTTGAGTCAATAGTTGTTACGACTACACAATCACACGAAAGCAGTGCGGTAGAAAGAAATCAGAATTCGTATCGAAGTTGTTACGACTAAGAGATTAAACTTAAATCAATTGTAGTCAATGAAAATGTTACCTGTAAGAAGAAGGATCGCCGTCTGCTTTGAGATTCTCAAGGTAGAGCCGATCGCAAACAGTGAGGAGAGGGAGGAGTCGATCAAGTAACCACTGAGGACATCCTTCAAAATTACCGATCGTAGCTTCGTAAGTAGGCATAGCGGAGTACCGATCGTAGCTTCCTAAGCAGGTCYAGGGAGTCGATCAAGTGAAGGGGAGTCGAATAAATGGGTTGAGATAATAGGGCTTAGGGCTTTTATATTTGGGCTTTCATCTGATGTTAAAAATTGTTCAATATATAAAATGTTATTCATATTTATTTAAATTCTAATAGGACACTTAAAAGTGTCCTATTAGCTTTTAAACATTAATACAACGATCAAGTATGTTCTATTAACTTTTAAAAATAACATGACACTTTAAAATGTTTTATTAATTTCTAAACTAATATGACATTTTAAAATGTCTTATTAGCCTTTTGAAATAATATGACACTTTAAAATGTCCTATTAGCCTTTTGAAATAATATGACACTTTAAAATGTCCTATTAGCCTTTTGTAAATAATATGACACTTAAGAAGTGTCCTATTAGACTCTAAAATAATGTGACATTGAAAAGTGTCGTATTATACTTACATGATAGGACGCTAAGAGAGTTTAATAGGACATCAAAAGTGAGAGTTCTATTGAATTAAATCAAATAGGACTCATAAAATAATGTGTCGTATTAGTCTTTTTATAGGACGGGTCTTGAAAAGTGTCCCAAAAAAGCGTCCTATAAACCCCTTTTTGTTGTAGTGGTGGGTGCATATGTTTATATGTTATGTATGCAAGCATGAGTTATGAGTGCGTGCATGAAATTATATGCATACATGAGGGTTGTGTGTAAACCGCCTTTCCATATCTGGAAAGGTATAAGTAGAAAGGAAAAGGTGAAAGGCAAGGTTTTCTTGCCACACTTTTGAAAATTGAGAGAAAAAGAGTTTTCTGTGGATTTTGACTCTTAGTTGAAATTGAATTCGTGTTGCTGTTTTCATCTTCAAAATTTGAAATTCGCATAAGTTGAGTGTTTTCCAAACATCCTTTACATATGATTTTATCACTAGTTATGGTTTTGACATGTTGGAATTACTACATTAATTGTCCGATTTAAGTTTCCCCACCGGTTGCCTTGTTGACAGGATTAGTTATATCTGGACACAGTGTTGTCCAGATTGGAATAGAGTGCTAATTATTAGTAATTGTGTCCGAACATAGTATTGTCCGGAGAAGACATGTCCGGTCATTGTTTTGACCAATGAGTTTTGTGTGTCTAGATATTGTTGTCTGATATAGGTATACCCAGCTGTGTGGTTATTCCAATTAAAGATTTTGTGTTCGATCGTATTTTTGTGTCCGAACACTGTGGTGACCGGATAAATTGTATGTCCGGTAATGAGGTTTCTTGTTTTAAAAGGAGTTAAGGAACGTCCGGCTATATGTTGTCCGGATAGGCTTGTTCGGACAAGTATTGTCCGGATATGAGATAACTTGTGGTTGTTTGTTGAACTTGAGTTTTTAATATTGGGATTTTCACAATTAACAATTATTGGGTTTAAAAAATATTATATTGTGAAAAGGGGTATTTTATATCTTTTAAAGTGGAAAAGATAATGTTTCTACCAGACATGGTGACATAAGTCTGTTCTGGTCAAAAATTGTATTTTGGGAAATATTTCTACCAGAGGTGGTGACGAAAGTCTATTCTGGTTAGAAATTATATTTTTGGGGAAGTGTTGGTCCCTTGAGGGTCTACAAGAATAGTAAAACAGTTTGTAGAAGGGGGGGGGATGAATACAAACATAATATTTTCAAATTTAAAATATATATTGATAAAAAAGATCAATACAAATTTTACAAGATTGTTTGCGGAAAGATAAGGTGATAAAAACCTATCTAAATAATCTTTAGTCACACAATAAGTCTTAGCAAATACAATAAAAGAAATGCTGAAGAGAAGATCCTTTACTTAAGCTAGAAAGTGCTTGAAGTAAAAATTAGGGTTAGAGATTGAGTTGCACGCACTCTGCATGGAGAAGAAACACTTCTATTTATACCTAGTGCATTAAATAAACATTTAATGCAATATGGTAGGGTTAGAGTGCGTGTCAAGCCTTAAGAGGAATGCTTGTCATTTGCTACAGTGAATAGTACAAAAAGCACTATTCATGAGCAAACATCCTTACCTAAAGTTGGTGGACAATAGAGTCGACTAGTCGGCTCCGTACCGTACCAACTTTCATAAGGGTATGGGTTTTGT
>NW_020202411.1:13659-20047 GCF_001531365.2 Cynara cardunculus var. scolymus
ATAAGGACAAGACAACAACAATCGTGCTAAGCAAGCTTCCTTTGATCGCTGAATGCTGGAATGACCTGAAGGTCTCATCATCATTCGCTGAAGCTTGAGCAGTCTTCACGACAAACTTGTAATCACTAAATACCGCTTCAGATCACGTACTCGTCAATCTCTAATCTTTAGTTTCAGTCTTCGACGTTTGCTGAAGGATTTTTTGGTGTGAATATTGTCTTATTGAAGTATTGCTGTCTCTGATAGATTTACAATGCAAGTTCTTCAGCGATCACTGAACATACTCAGTGAAGGTCGCTAGAACTGAAAAGAAAGAAACATAAATACAACGTATAAGAGAAAATGGATTATCATCAAATCACTGAGAGAGAGGATCAACAATCTCCTTCTATTTGATGATAAAAAGATAACATAAAGAAGGTTATCTTATCAAATAATAGTAAAGGAAAAGTTGCATGTGAAGTACATGTCCCTTTTTACTATTTTGGGATCTTTCTTAGTTAGCCAGTCTCAGCTTGAAATTTTTTATTAAGTTATATCTAAGAAAATTACAAGAACGGAAACTGAAACTGAAAGCTTATTCACTGACTTATAGATTGTCAATGAATGCGAAAAGTAATACTGGAACTCATAGACTTGTGTACCTATTACTTTTTTCAGGGATCTTTTTCAATGAAGTACATGGAATACTCATTTTATTTAATCATTGGAAATATTACAAGTATTACAGTACATGTCTAGTGCTTACAGATTATAAGTACAATCACTGAAAGTAGACATAATACAAGAAGTTACAAGGAAAAGTGGATTGTTGTTACAAAGAGAAACTATTCTAGAACTCCTAGATCTATGTAACCAGGTACATTTTCACCAAGTTTTCTTCGACATAGGAATTCCCTTTGTATCTTCAGATCTACGACTTTTCCAGGCATGCTATCATCTATCCAGAGCAAAAGATAAACTAGATGATCCATTTGACATAGATGTAGCTCTGACATTCTCTAAAATCTGACGCCACCTTCATAGTCAAGAAATATTACTCCTAACTCAGGTTTAAAATGCACAGAGTTGGGTGTATAGGGACCCTTATCTGGCAAGTCAAGATTTAGTATAAAAATGTCTGTACTCTGATGACTCTTCAGGACTTCATCTAAGGAGAATCTTGTTTCATGTTCATTCCTTAGGAATGGTCCATCATTAGGATCAAAAAGCATGAGTTTATTTTTCCCACCTTTCTTCAGAGTTAGCCTGTCAGGGACCTTGACATACCTGGACATCCTTTTGATGAGCTCGCTGATGGTGTCCTCGATAAGTGTCTTGTGTCTCGACTTGGATTGCCGAATGGCTTGTCTGATCTCCATCCATATGCTATATCCATCATGCCCTAGGTAGGACGGGTACTCGATAACGACATCAAGATTATCCCTAGTGATGAGCATTGTGACCAGCGTTCCACTGTATTTAGAACGTCTGCTGATGTTGACGCTGATAATCGGGCGGCTGATAATCGGGCGGGAACTGACTCGCTTTTTCAGCTTTGCTTCACTCCATCGCTTGTCCTTTTCGCTAGCTTCAGGTTCTTCTTATGCTCAGCTTCTGCAATAGAAAGAAGTTTAGCCTGGGCTTGGACATCGTTAACCGTTTTCTTGGACTTTTTCTTGGGAAGGCCTTTTCCGCTAGTGACTTGGCCAGCTTCAAGTTGTCTTCAGTCTGCTTCTTTTGAAGCTCTAGCTCTTCTTCAACCCTTAATGCCTCGAGTCTTTCAGCTTCAGACAAGAAGTCGAACTCACCACCACTAGAGGTACGAAGAGGGATTTTTACTCTAGTCTGGTCGAGTGACTCCTTCAGCTGAGACATCTACTGGTCGGTAGGAGCACAAGAGATGGGTTGATCAGGTACCCGTTCCAGTCGACCACAGGTTGTTGATGGAATATGAAGTTGATATTTTGAAGTAATCACTACCTGAGAGGTAGAGTATTCAAAGAAAGGTTGTTGAGGGATATTGAACAATGCCTTCAAGTTTCCTTCTTTAGCAACCGTCTTGCCTTTCGACTTGGGGTCCTGGTTCCCTGATGAAGTCGATTCACCTTGCCTTTGCTCCCACTGGGATGCAGAATCCCTGAGGGCAACTCCCTTGGTGACGGTTGATGGCTTCTGGTACTTGATGGTAAAGTCATATTCATCATCATCGTCGTCGTCGACATCTAGATCACTTCCGGGGTCTGGAATGGTAGGTTCATCATCGTCGTCATCATCATCATCTTCATCTTCATCATTATCATCATCACTAGCAGCAGTGATGGTATGGGCATCATCCCTAGGGATGGTATCGACATCCTCAGCTGGAGCAGCTTTGGTGGTCGGGATTACAAGAGCAGCAACCGCTTCAGCTCTGAGAGCCTCAGCTTCAACTACAACTGAAGCTGATACTGGACCAACAGTCTGAGAAGGGGTAAGCACAACATCGGATGATTCACCAGCGTTGGACCTCATCTCCCCCTCTCTGGCTAAGATTTGAGAGAATTGGCCAGAGAGTTTGTCCAAGCACTGATGCTGGAGAACCATTATATCCTCTAGCCTTTGCAAAGTACTGGCTAGAGTTGTCGTTGCCTCACGCGTCTCATGGAGCTGGGCGCAATAACTGGCAGAGAAAGAAGGAGGGATCACTGGAGCTGGTTGACGAACAGCATCCAAGATCTGTTGAAGAAGGCCAGTCTGCTGATCCGCAATAGCCTGAGCATCGCCAGCCCTGCTGTGAAGAACAACAATGGCATCGGTGTTGGCTTGAATAGCTTCTTGGAGAGTCTGGAGATGACTCTGAACCTCTTGAACGTCCGCCTGGATGGCAAGGAAGTTCGCATCAAGATCACCTTGGCGGGGCATCTATTGGTGGACTTCGTTGATCCTGCAGAGGACGATATCAACGGCGGGAAGGAGAAGCTTGATATCAGATGACATATCATAGTCATCCTCTATCTCTTCATCTCCTCCATCATCTTTCTCTCTTTCTCCTCCATCATCCTTCTCTCTTTCTTCCTCTTCCACTTCCTGAGTATGAGGCTGATGCATCGAAGAAAGACCTGCAAATGGAGAAGCATGAGCTGAAGGCTCAAGGTTAGAAGAAAAGAAAGGGTAGGGAGAAGGAGTACTTGAGGGGCCATCATTGACATCTAAAAAATTGTCACTGGCGTGAGCAAAGATGTCCTCGAGAGGATGGACATCTATATGTAGAGGAGCATCGAGAGGAGCAACCTCAAGTCCAGTGGTGCGTGTCTCAGTATCAGGAAGAACAGTCACTGATACATCATCGACATGTGTAAAGACCAAGGAGGGAGGAGAAGAGAAAATGGTCGAGAAGAGACGTGGGTGTTTAGCGGTGGCGGCGTTGATATACACACCTTCAGTGATTTGGGTCACTTAGACGGTGAAGGTAGGTACCACTGATACGATAGTGATGGGAGAAATCACTGAAGAGCTTGGAGGGTGAGCAAAAGATGCCTCGGGGATAAGGCTAGTTTCAATAACTGAAGCCTTTTGAGAGGCTCCAGCTAGTGACGTGGCTGTCCCCTTTTTGGACTTCTTGGCTCTCTGAGGAGAACCAAGAGTTGGTTGAGAGGGTCGTTTTGAAGGGGTTTTGGTGGCTTGGCTAGACGCGGGGGGGTTTACCCTTGTCATGGCCACTTGAGGAGAAGAGGTAGTGATGGACACAATAGAAGTTAGTGCCACATCACTGTCCCTCAGCTTATGATCCAGAATCCTGGATCCAAGCTTGAAAACATGAAATTTTCCTTCTTTGGGGTAAAGATCTTCAAAGATCTTGGTAAACACCATTGAAAGAAACCTGGTGTAAGGCACCACCTTTTCTTGTTGGCGCTTGTTCAACTTGAGCACCAGGTCATCGAAAATGACCGCAACATAATTTATATTGCGACGCTGAATCGTAGATACACCTATGATCAAGGCGATCCTAGATGCCTGGTCCTGACCTCCAGTTTTTCCACCCATGTACTGGATGAAATAAGAAAACAGGTATTGCCAGATAGCTGACATCCTGTTCTTCTCAATCTTCGTCCAGGACTTTAGAGGGGCGTTGGAGTCCTTCTTCATTGGCTACTGGTAGCCAATGGCGTCGAGAAACTTGATGATCTCGGCGGTGGAGGGTTCGGTGTCGAAGGGACCCTTGGGAAGACGGAGAGCCGACCAGAGTGTAGAAACACCAAAGTTCACTTCCATGCGATTGAAAGTGAAATGGACCTGCTCCACTTGGCGTCCAGTCTTATCTTTGACTTTGACAACCTCTGCAGTGAGCCAGAACTGCTGAAGAAGTTCTTTCACCATGATGGGCTCATGGTTGAGAGCGAAGCCCAATGACAACTGCTTGAGGAAGTCAGCCGGGCCTTGGTAATACGCCTTGGAGGATGGTATCTCCAACAAGGAGATGTGGTTATTAGCCTTGATGGAGATCTCGTCAATAGAGAAGTTGACGTTCTTGGCAGCCATCTGTTTGTATTAATAAGAAGAAAATCAAATAGGTTTGTTGGGTTTGAGAATGAGCATTATTGTTGTATACAAGTTTCTCCATTTCTTACATGTTTTTGTAATAGAGTAGCTTTATTACTTCCTTAGTATAATTAGTATTTTCCTTTGTAATTGTCATTATCAAGTCATTAGCATATTGTAATCAGATTTAGAGCTGTAATTCTCTCTCTCAATCAAGGAAATTACATTTGGTGATCTATTCTTTCTATTCTTACATGCGTCGTGTTCTTGAAGATTGATATCATATTTGTATGAATTTTGGACTTCACAATTGGTATCAGAGCAGACTGCAGTAGTTTTGATTAGAGGATTAAACGAATTTGCACAATTTTGCACGAAATTTAGTGGATTGATCGATCTGGGTTTTGATGTTATTCATCTGTTCATAGTGTTCTTCATCCAGAATATGTTTTTGAGCTTATTTTGGTTGATTTTTGATTGTTAATTGAAAATTTTTGCATAGCTAGATTCRCATTTGAGTTTCGAACAACTTTGATTCACACTGTTTTTGATTTTAAACAAGTTTTGAACCCGATTTAATCGATTTTTGAGTTTTCGTATTCTGTTGAATGTTCTTCAAAACTCATAATTTTTCATGTTTTGATCCAATTTTTTGGTAAAAAGTATGAAATTTGTGTTTTTGGTTGAACTTTAGTCCGGTTAACTCTTGATCGGTTTAGGTTGTAATCCGTTTAAAGCKTKTTCGATTTAATATTCGTGTGTTGAGTTTTGTTCGATTTAGGTTTATCCGGGTAACTCTTGTGCGGATAGTCAAACAATTTATATAATCCGCCTGGTAAGTCGTTTGTAACTTGTGTGGATTATTGGGCAATTTACACAATCCGATGGGTAATCGTTTATGTTTTGTGCGATTTGTTGAGCGATTAAGAAAATCAGCTTGGTAAGACTTGTACTTTGTGCATTTTAGTCTATTGAGCGATTTATTACTTGTATATTGATCGTACATTGATATTGACATTGAACGGATTTTGACTTTTGATCGATTTGTTTTTTAAAAAAAAGGACTTATTCGTACTTTGACTTGTTGACTTAGTTGACCTTGACTTGTTGACTTTTTATGTCCGATTTTCATTTTGGAATTTTAACTAAGTATTGAAAACATCCGATTTGAGAATTTTAATTCAAATTGATTTTTGTGCTTTATCTGTATTGATTTTTGCTTAATCCGCATAATTTTTTGCTTAATTGTCTAAATTTGATTAAGTGTTGATACGTGATTCTGTGCGATTTAAATTTATTTGTTGTCCGAACTTCTAATCCGGATAACTTGTTGAAAAGTTTGTTGTCCGGACTTCTAATCCGGATAACTTGTTGAAAAGTTTGTTGTACGGACTTCTAATCCGGATAAGCTTGACCGGATTTCTAATCCGGATAAGTTTGTTTGCTTAATTTCTCTAAGTGTTGAATGAGTGCATATTTTTGTTTGAACATTATCAGATATATTTTTATAAACTGATCCTTTAATTCAAACTTTGAACTACAGTTGATTATATTTCATACGAACTGATGATATGAGTTCACAGGAAGCAATGGCTATTGGTACTGATACCAAGCCACCAGTGCTSTTTCGCGGAGATTATAATCAGTGGAGAGATAGATTTCTGAATTTCATTGAGAGAACGAAAGAAGGAGATCTGATTATGCAATCTTTATTGGAAGGTCCTGCTGTGTACTACCGAGAGATACCTGCTGATCTAGAAGAAGGCATACCTGCTCAGACAATAATCAAAGAAAAGTATCAATATTCAGTTCAAGAAAGAGAAAGAGCCCATGCTGATGTACTTTGCAAGTCTTACATGATGCAAGCACTGACTAATGATATTTACAC
>NW_020202411.1:23248-25013 GCF_001531365.2 Cynara cardunculus var. scolymus
CGCATATAGGGTCTACAATAAACGGACCAAAATCATCAATGAAAGTGTAAACATATCTTTTGATGAAGTCATTGATGTGGCTTCTGAACAATTCAGTTCAGGACCCAGACTAATAATTAACACCTCGCGGAAAGCTGATCAACCTGAGACTTCTATTTCTGATAAAGCTGATTTAGATTTCTTATTTGAATACTTTTATCAAGAATATTTTGAAAATAAATCTAATCAGTCTAATGTTTTGTCCAGGGAAAATTCAACTGAACAACAGTTATGGGGTCCATCTCCTGATGTGCCAGTTACTGAAACATTAGAGGAAACGGAAGTAGTCAATGAAGAAATAGAAATGGAAAATCCGAACAATCCCGTTCAGTGTGAAGAGGGTGAAACTTCTGAAGTGCAAGAGGTGTTAGTCGAACAAGTTGATAATAATCCAACTCAATCAGATATTCAACCTATACTAGTTCCTAATATTGAACCTTCATTTGAACCTGCTCCTATAAACTCCCCAAGTACTTATACTGATCAAAATTCAGATCAAAGTTCTTATACTCCCCCTACCTCATAGCAAAAAGTGGACCCGAAATCATCCAATACATCAAGTAATTGGTGATCYATCAGCACCCATTCGTACACGGTCTGCGACAGCTAATGAGTGTCTTTATTCCACATTCTTGAGTACTATTGAGCCGACTAAGGTTTCCAAAGCTGTAGCTGATCCGGATTGGATATTAGCATTGCAAGAAGAGCTGAACCAGTTCGAAGCACTCAAAGTCTGGAGATTGGTATCTCGTCCCAACAATAAGACGATTATCGGTACTAAATGGGTATTCAAAAATAAAAAAGATGAAGATGGTGTTGTGGTCAGAAACAAGGCTCGACTCGTTGCTAAAGGATATAATCAACAAGAAGGCGTTGACTATGACGAAACGTTTGCCCCAGTTGCAAGGATTGAAGCAATACGAATGTTTTTGGCGTACGCGGCACACAAGAGCTTCATGGTGTATCACATTTTTATATGGACTTCTTAAAGAGGAAGTCTATGTCTCACAACCGGAGGTGATCAGTCAAAGCCGAATCATGTCTATATCCTTGATCGAGCACTTTAAGGCCTTAAACAAGCTCCGAGAGCCTGGTATGATATCTTATCAGAGTTTCTGGTAAAGTCAGGCTTCTCGAAAGGTAATATTGACACAACCCTTTTTCATTAAAAAGGAGAAGTCTGATATTATTTTGATACAAATTTATGTAGACGACATAATATTTGGATCTACAAACCCCAAATACTGTAAAAACTTTTTTGCCTTGATGGTTTCTCGTTTTAAAATGAGTATGATGGGTGAGATGAACTTCTTTTTAGGTCTTCAAATTAAACAATTATCTTCAGGTATCTTTATCTGTCAAACTAAATATATTTTAGACATCCTGAAGAAATTTAATATGGAAAACTGTTCATCTATCAAAATACCTATGGCTCATGGAACGAAAATCCATGCTGATCCTTCTGGAAAAGCCGTTGATCAGAAAACATATCGAGGCATGATTGGTTCTTTGATGTATTTGACGTCTTGTAGACCTGATATAATATTTTCAACAAATCTTTGTGCCATATATCAGTCTAATCCAAAGGAGTCTCATCTAAGTGCCGTTAAGCGCATTTTCCGATATCTTAAAGGGACTGCTAATCTTGGAATCTGGTATCCCAAGGGTACTAGTTTTGAACTGACAGCTTATTCAGATGCAGACTATGCAGGCTGTATGTTGGACA
>NW_020202411.1:25903-27794 GCF_001531365.2 Cynara cardunculus var. scolymus
TCTTATCCGGATAAGGTTAGATATACTTTACAAGGGATTGAGCGGATTTGCAAGTCGTCTAATTCAATTGACCGGATTCCTAAATGGCTTGTTGATTTTACTTTTTCAAGTCCTTAAATCGTTCATCTCTTGAGCGGTTTAATCCTTCATTTGAGATATTTAACTTTTTTTGTTGTGCGGTTTAATTTTTAATCGTTTGAACCTTGAGCGATTTATTCTTAAACCGGACAAGTCTTGACCGGTGTTCTTCTAAATCGTCTATGCCTTGAGCGATTTATTGTCCGGATTAACACTTAGATATTTCATATCCCATAAATCGGACACCTCTTGACCGATTTATTCAAATTCGGATAAGCCTTGAGCGGTTTAAAATTTGAACGGTTTTTGACTTTGACTATAAATAATCGACTTAATTTTACTTTTCACATTTTACTCTCTTCTACTATTCATCATCGTCTCCGTTCATCTACCTGGTTAATCGCTCAAAGTTTATTTGAATCTACTGTTTCATCCCGTTTCTCATTAAGGTTCACTTTGTTTGATCTTCTTGTTCATAATTCATTGACCATATCATTTTATTGGACTTATTCGGAATGTTTGGACTGGTTTACGATTAACATTGAATCGAACCTAAATCGAACCATAAAAGGCTTAATAATAAAATTCAGGCTTATCACTGTTAATCGTTTCGAATAAAGTTTTTTTTATGTTAATTTTTGTTTCTTTTTGATATTTTTAGGTTAATTTTTCTTAAAGTGTGTTTTATAGTGATTTTAGAGTGTTGTTTGTTTTGACCGGATTTCTCACCGGAGAAGGTGATCGGAGTTTACTTCGATCAACCTTAATCTGGTTGATGATTGTCCAGATTAGTTTTTTTTGTTACTTAGTATATTGTTTGGTTTTTTTTGATCGGATATGAAATCCGGTCACCATAATTTTTTCACCATGTTTTTTTGTGTTAAGTTTTTTTTTCCTTTAGATTTGTTTAATGTTTATTTTTTTAGAAATTTTGTTTGTTTGTTGTTTTGTTTTAATGTTTTTTAGTAAAATTTGTTTTTGTTTTAAATTCAATTTTTTTACTTTCAAAATTTTGAGTTTCTTGAATAATATGGGTTCTAATATTTTAGATCTTTTACTAGTTAATGGCGGATATAAGACATCAATCTGACGAGAAATCTCACGTTCCTTCGGTCATATCTGACAATATTCCAAACTACCCGCCTAACCAACCCATACCCTCTGAAACCCTATTTCCTCAATTAAAATACCTAGAAATAAAACCTAACAACCATTCCTTCTCTTTTCTTATGCCAGCTGAATACCCAATAATCCCATAAATGCTGAAAGGACACCCCATAGCCTACTCTTTATCAGCTAATACACCTGTTCCAATGGTGTATTTAGAACAATTATAGAGTACGCTTACTTTGGAAAAAGATGGTGACACCATTTATTTTGAAGGGGAAGTTGACTAATATGTCAGTCGTCTGACATTAAAACGACTAAGAAGGATTCTCCGTCCGCCCGGACCAGGCTCTACTGGATTTGAAGATTTTGTATCAGATGAACAACTGTGCTTAGACATCAAACGGTTAGGATACTCGGCAGAGTTGACTAACCCGACACAGTTCAAAAGACGATTCCTACCATCCATTTGGCATTTGTTGTTCTCAATTCTGAACAGATGCCTTAGCTGATCAGACTGCTCAGTGCGTTATAGACTATAGGAGAGTGATAGATCCTATAGTTCAACCAGATCCGGTTGAACTTGCCAGGGATCACCCCATGCCTCAGTTGTGAGAGAGGAGTTAGAGATAGAAGAGAGAGTTCAGGAATAGGGGTTACCTGAACAGGGAAGTGTGCTGAGGGAAAAAGAATTAGAGAGGGGTGA
>NW_020202411.1:31234-34852 GCF_001531365.2 Cynara cardunculus var. scolymus
GTCAGTGGCTTTCCAGCGGCTTGAAGTTTGCACTTCTTTAGCATGGCTGCGTGGATCTCAGTGTAGATGAGAAGGGCGTAGTCGATGTTGAGGTTGAAGTAGAGGCCATACATGATCATCATAATGTTCAAATTTCCTTGGTCGAGGGAGCCTAATTTGCATGTCAGGGACCGGTTCAGAATGGAAAAGAACAAATTCCACATTGGTGGGAGGAATTGTCTTTTGAAATCTGAGATGTTTCGTATCTCTTTGTTGTAGCCAAAAATCCTTACAAAACGCAGAATGTCCTCAGAGGTCGGTAGCTCGTCATATTGTTCGATTTCGAGCTCTCTTCTTGTTGGAATGCATAACACCTTGAAGATTTTTGCTCGTGAAATTTTGACGGCGCAAAGCATGTCGTTTGGTGCGTCGATATCGCCCATTATACCGTGACTGGCATCATTAAATTTACGGTTTTGCCAGTATTGTTGAACGTATTTGACAGGAACTTTTGAATTTACTAGAGTGAGAGCAGGGAGGAGAATGCAGTTTTTGAAGAATTCAATTATTATCCCGTACCTGTCGTCAGAGAGAGTGTTTTTAAGCTCGATCTGGTGATTATTGGGTTTCATACGGAGGAAGACGATAGTCCTACTGTCTGCTCCCGTGGATTGAAGGCAGCTATCGTTGTTGTCGGTTTCATGGGAAGCGGAGGATGCCATTGCTATGGAAGTTTGCAGGTTAGTTTGTGTTAGGACTGAGAAATCAGTATTAATTGTATTCGTCTTGAAAGTTTATAAATAGTCTATAATTGTAAAAGTCAGCGTGTTTGACTTTTCTTATAGAAGTTTGACTTTGACTTTGTTTAGTTAGTTTGACCATATAAATAGTGGTTAGTGTTTTGTAATTTGGTAGAGGAGAGCTCATTGTAAGATTTACGTACATAAATGAGAGTTTGACCAGAATTGAGAGTTTGACTTTCTCTCTCATTGTTCTTAATGTGTTCTTGAAGATTTATATCCAAATCTGCCATGGTTATGAAGATATGAAGATTGATCAGTAAAATGGACTCCACAATTGGTATCAGAGCAGGATGCAAGAAATTAGAGTTAAAGATTTCAGATTCTTTGAAGATAAGTGAATTTTTTTCTGAATTTTTTTTGTGTTCTTCGTGTTCTTGATTTTTTTTTTTTAGTTTTTGATCCGATTTTTTCATAAAATCTTGTGTTTTCATGTTATAAAAATGATCATAATGCTCGAAATTGATTTGTGAAGCTTTGTTATTCACAAACTTTTCTGATTTGATCAATTTTTATCAAGATTTAATCGGTTTTTGAGTTTTAAATTTTTTTCGTGTTCTTAATTTTTTTTTAAATATCAGTGTTTTTGATCCATTTTTTGTCAAATTTTTTTTGTTTTTGTGTTTTTGTTATTTTTGATTTGTTTTTGAATTTTTTTTGTTGATTTTTTTGTTAAACCGTTCAAAATCCATCCGGTTTAAAGTCAAATCTTCTTTGGGCTTAACTTCAAATTGGCCCATCAATAGTTTGACCGGATAAGAAGTCCGGTTACATTCTTCATCGCACTGGTTATCACAATCGGATTCATCAAGTCTAAAACGAACATCTCTTGATCGGAGAAGAGGTAAACCGCAGGAGCCTTGACCGGATTATTCACCTTCATCGATTTCGTCTAAGGGTAAACCGCACACCATTTGAGCGGTGTTCATCTACACCGCACGCAGCTTGAGCGGAGAAGAGGTAAACCGTTTACCTCTTGAACGGATTCCTTGAGCGGTTTAAGCTACACCGGATACCATATCATTTGATTCACATCAGGTTAGAGAATATATTTGAGCGATTTAGGGTTGTCCGCACATTCAATTGAGCGGACTAGTGACCGGAGTTTGGCAAATCGTTCACTACTTCTCCGGTTTAGCTTGTGTTGTGATAGATTTCAATTGAAGTTGTGTTCTGTCCGGTTTATTAAACCGCTTGTTTGTATTTCAAGACACATGCTTCCAGGTGAAAGATACATGTTGGCCGGTGTAGATTCAAGCATTAACAAGTGATTGTGTTCACACACAGGTTCTGTGTGATTGTGCTTACTGTTTTTAATCAGCATTTGTACTTCTTGCTTGTTGTTTGTGCTTACTGTTTTGAGCAGTTTTGAGTATTTCAGGACTGAAACAGTAGCTTCATTTTAAGCAGGTTTAAGTTCTATTGATTAAGTGATTGGTTGTTTGTTGAAGGATTGAAAATACAGTCCAGGCTTAAATTTGTGATTAAGATTTTACTTCTTGTTGTGATTGGATTTAGAGAATGCATGTGGTGACAGACAGTGACTTGTTCGGACTGTAAAGATCTAAGATTTCGATTTAATGTGTTTCACAGGTTTAATCTAAGTTTGCTTTATTTGGTCATCATGCCTATTAAGTTTGCAAGTATTTCATATTGTTACTTTGCTGTGGTTACTGTGCTTATAAGTAATTGCTGTTGGTAAGGCTGTTGCATTTAAATTACAGAAGCAACTGATTAACAATTTTTGTTCAATACAAGTTCTGTTTAACAGGTTCAATAGCTTTTGTAAACAGCAGCCCAGTATGTAGGTAACAGATTTATGTGTTTGATCTTGCTGTCACAGAGTTGAAGCAACAGTCTCTGTCTTCGTACATTGCTGCTGTATTTTTTTTAAAACAAATTTGAACAGCCGCAACAGGTTTAAGAAGCTTCATTTTAAGACTGTGTTTGTTTTGTTTGGACAACAGTTTTTGTATTTGTTATATGTGTTGCTGTTTTGAGTTTGTATTACATTTTTTAACAGCAACTGTGTTTGTTGTGTTTGAAACAACAGGTCTTAGCAGCAAAACTAAAACAGCACTTTGAGACTGTTTTAACAGCTGGACTAAACAGCAGCTCCACAGGTTCTTAGCAGGTATTGACAGCATCAACCATTGATGTTTAAAAACAGGTTCTTGTAACAGGTTCTCAACAGGTTTCACAGCAACAAGAAACAGCAGCAGCAACAAGTTGTTGTGATTTGTTTAAGTGCTGTGTTTGTGTTTGGAAAGAAGAACAACAGCAACTATCTTGACATCAGGTTTAGTATTGTTGTGTTTTGAGTTTGAAATTCTGAAGCACCTGGTTTTGATTGCTTCATTTTTAACAGCAGCTAAACAATTAACTGCTAAACAGCTTGGTTGATTGTTGGTTATACTGTTTGTGTGTTTTTAACCTGATTTGAAACAGCAGCATGGTTAGTGATCTGTTTTAGCTTTAAACAGATTTGACGCAGATTCTGCAGGTGACAGGTTTAACAACAATAGAAACAGAAGCAAAACAGTAAAGCATCATCAGCAGTGAACAGGTTGTTTAGACAGAACAACAACATCAGCAGCATTGTTCTTTAAAATTAACATAGCAGCAAGAAAGTAACAGCAGTAACAACAACAAATGACTCAAGCATTAACAGTAAGGTTAAGACTCGCATTTAAACTTCTTGGACTGTTTTGATTTAATCACAAGACAGGACTGTACATTAACTGGTACTGTTTCTGACTGATACTTCTACTTCGAGCTATATTCTTTCTGGTTAGATAGTGTGCAGGTTTGTTGGTGTGGAGACTGTCTAGTGTGCTGT
>NW_020202412.1:0-10061 GCF_001531365.2 Cynara cardunculus var. scolymus
CTCGTTTCGCCTTCTGAAATTAGTTTTTATAAACTGGACTTTTTGAATTAACTTTACAAGCTATCTCTGTGGGAACGATAAATCTGGTACTTTTTACCATTATTACTTGTTACGAGACGACAGTAGTTCGAGGTGTATACTTGCGCCGAGTTCTATTTTTGTGTTGGAATCTAAGGTTGAATAAACCGACGAGCAATGACCATCGTCGACCACCTCTCGATGACTATTGATCTGAACCACCGCCGACCACCACCACCGACTACCACCGGCCACCACCACCGCCGACCACCACCACCGACCACCACCATTGACTACCACCGGTCTGAACCACCATCGACCACCACCACCACCGATCTGAACCACCGCTGACCACCACCACCGAATTGAACCACCGCCAACCACCATTGATCTGAACCACCGCCGACCACTACCATCGACTACCACTGATCTGACCATCGCTGACCACCACCACCGATTACCACCGATCTGAACCATCGCCGATCTGAGCCACCACTGATCTGATTCACCGTCAATCTGAACCACATCTGACCATCGTCACCTGAACTACTGTGGACCACCATCGATCTATATCACTGCCAACCACCGACGACTACCATTGATCTGAATCACCGTCGGACACCACCGATTTGAACAACCACCGCCACCACCACTGACCACCTCCATCTGAACCACTACGGACCACCATCGATTTGAATCACTGCGGACCACCACTATCTGAACCACTGTGGACCACCACCGATCTGAACCACCGCCGACCACCGTCGATTTAGTAACATCGTTTGGCTCATGATTATATTTGGGTTGCGTATTTTATATTGTTTTACATATTAAATAATTATTTTATTAAAGTATTTTTAGTTTAAAAAAATTAAAATTTTCAAAAAAGGACATTTTGGTCATTTATCAAAATTATATTTCAATTCTAAAGCTACATTATGTGAACCAAACAGAAAGATTCCAATTTCTTAACAGATTCCATTCTAATGTCTACCAACCAAACAGGTGGTCAAACCTGACAACATTCCATTCCAATTCCTTCAAAGTCAAATTTCTTTAACAGATTCCATTCCATCCAAAAACATTCTGCGAACCAAACACCGCCTAAGAAAAGTAACAGTAAGCTATAGAGGGAGTTTTAAGACATGCCTTCCATGAGAGATGGAAAGTTATAAACTATCGATTAGGCTTTAACAGATAGAAACTCCAGTGATGGAGCGGGATATGATGGAGTGGATATTGTTGCTAAAAGAAAAGTGTACCTAAAACGGTACATAAAGTTACCTCACTTCCAACCGATTAATAGGAAGTGTATATTGGAAGGTTGACAAAATTTGGGTGGATAGGAAAGTAATGATGCATAAAGTGCCATACTTAACAATCTCGGGTAGCGATCCAAGATTTGCATCACGTGTTCATGCAAGTTTTTTATAAGGGATATGGAAAATGTTGAACTTGGGCAAAACATACCATCCTTGGACTCAGGGTCAAGGAGAGGAAATTTTTTAAAATTGTTGGATTGGTTGGAAGGTTAGATGTTTATACTTCAAGGAAGTAAGCATCATAAAATGTCAATAGTAGAGTTGGTTTACAACATCAATTAACATTTAAATGTCCAAGCAGAGCATTGAGGCATTTGAATATGACATGTGTGATGCTAGTATGTTTAACTATCATGAACATGTATAGATCTACAGACATTAGTTAAACTTTGCATGAGTACACAAGAGGTTGAATGTCGTACTTAATAAGAAGAGCTACACTAATAAGATATGAAGACCAATTATCGGTTGGGTTTGGATGACCCTAGAATGTCACCATGGAAAGGAATGGTGCATTTAAGTAAACATGGAAAGTTAAGTCCAAGATATGTAGAATCATTCGAGATGATATCAATAGTAAATAAGGTGGCATATTGTTTGAAGTTGCCCAAATAATTACTGGGGATTTATTACACATTCTGTGTGTCAATTTTGGAAAAAGGTCTAGTTGACGAATTAGCAACTTTGACTTTGAAAAAAATGTGAAAAAATAAAGTATGTCGAAGAACCGATACAGGTTTTGGACGGGAAAATGAAAAGGTTGCAGAACACGACCACCTCGCTGGTCTTGGTTAAGTGGAAGTTCAAGAAAGGGTTAAAAAAATTGTAGGACTCTGAAATGGAGATGAGACTCGTAATTGTTCGACGTAGATTGATTTCGAAGACGAAATTCCTTTTTAGTGGGGGAGAGTTGTAACACCCTAAAAATTTATGATTCGTAAAATAAATAAATGTTAAGGGTTAAAATTTAAATAGTAATGACATATGGGATTAAAGTGTCGATACTCGAAAAATATGATTTTATTGCAATAAATAAAATCAATAAAAAAGGAAATGAAACATTTTGTATTTAATTGATTTGGGATGAAAATGAAGAAAGAAAAACAGAAGGGACTAGTTCTGCCAAAAGTAGAAAACTAATTTGGAAATGATTGAAATTTGGGAAATCATTCCCCAAATCACGTTTTTCCTATTCTAGAGATTGTTTGACGCCCTATAAATTGGAATTTTTGGCTGAAATTTTGTGGAGACATTCCTAAGGATGTAAGGGAGTAAACGTTTTTGGAATTTCGAGATTTCATCAAGAAACGAGAGAGATATCGAGTTTGAAGCGGCATAGGGCCATTCCGCACAAAAACGACGATTGGAGGTAAAATACTCAACCAAAATTGATGTATAATATATAGTTGGTTTCGTTTTTCAATTATCTTTCTGTTGGTACAAGTCTCGTGGGCTATGGTGGCTTGTACGTAGAGCGGTTTAGGCTAGAAGCTGCTGTGGCGGCGGCTCGACGAGATTCGGGTACAAAAACTCAAAATACGAGTTTAATATTGAACCGTAGGGGCTGTAAATTTGGATACGATTTGGGATTAATATTTTATATAAGATTTTGTTGAAAAGAGATTTGAGGCTCGTTTATTTACTTGGATTAATCGAAATAAATCAGGATGTTTTGATTAAGTTGGTCAAGATTTGGACATCAATTGTAAAAGTTATTAATTAATTGAAGTTTCCTATTTAAATTATAAGAAATAATTTAAGAACTTATTTCGGGAGTTGTGACTAGATAATTGTGGGATCGGACGTTTTTATAACGAGAATCGTATATAATTAAATGTTGGGTTTAATACGTCGTAATTTATTTTGGATGTGAAAAGAATTCCATTGGTGAGGGGGTATATGGCGACGAGGTATGCTTGGGGTTGACCCGTTGACCATTCTTACCCCAAAGTTGGCCTATTTGACTTTCGGGTTGATTTTTTGGGGAAATGCCAATACTCTAATTATTGAAATATAATTACATGTTATAGGATATTACTCAGGGACGAGGTTTAGCCAAACAGAGCTATTAAGGTGAGTCTTCATGAGACATTAACTGGGATGCATGCTTATGTACAAATTAATTGAGCATTACGATATTTTTATGTACATGTTTATGTTTTTTTTACATGTATATGAATTATCATTGTGGGTTGCATGCTATTTGTTTACGTGTTTTTAAACATTAATTAACATGTTATAAACGGGTTAATATTTTTGTCGGGTATGGGAAGGGGTCAAAAGTCATAGGGATGGCACATCCTAGGGATGGGTGACCGGACAAGGGATAGCCGTGTAACCCGGGGAAGTACCGATGACAGTAAGACCTTAACCCGACGAGAAATTAAGAGATCTCATTATTATTTCAAAAGGGTTTGAAACAAATGTGTATATTTTTTTATTTGGGGAATTGTTTGTTTTATGCATGATGAGGTGTGTATGATTGTGCACAAAAACCATGAACTCACCGAGCTTTGTAAAGCTGGTTATTAGTATGCATCTCAGGTGCAAGAGGTTCAAGGGTGGACAAGAGCGAGGTTCTCTCATAGATAATTATATTATTATATTTCGGATGTTTAGGTTTATGCTTAAACTCATTTTGTAATGTAACCAGGTATAGGACGGTTAACGTTGAGCTATTAATTTTAATTGAATTTGTAAGACTTCCGCTGTAATAAGGCTTTATTAGCCACTATATTTTGGGGTTATTTATTGAGAATGACGTGACACACCTCATGGTGAAAATGAGGGTGTTACATTTTTTGTTTTGATTTGATGAAATATAATTTTAGAAGATCAACGGATTTATAGGGCGCTCAAAATAGTTTCATTAAATTAAAAAAAAAATTGACCCTTTTGCCCTTATTTACATATTCACATTAAATATTGGAGAGTTATTTTTGAAATCTCAGTAATTAATTTTTCTTTTATTATCGACCATTGATTATTAATTTGTGTGGTTGAGATTGGATCTCACGGTTACCACAAACAACTCAGTTCTTCCTTAAATGGGCTCATATATATATATATATATATATATATATATATATAGGTGGAGGTTCAAACGAGAACCTCTGTGATTTACGAGAACGCGAGAACAACCCAATAACCTCAAACTTTTTTAATTAATAAATTAATTTATATTATATATAAATAATTTAATAAGGGCAATATATATAATTAAGTAATTTTTATAATTTTTATTTTATTTTAATTAATCGTAATTATCTTTTTGTTGATCACGTTTCCATGACTTTTCCTCTGGTTAGTTTTCTTATCTAACATTCTTCTCCAGATCGTCATGAGAGTCGAATTTCTTAATACCTTTTCTTCATATACTCGTACAATGTAACGAGATACATCTTGATTCATTTTATTATTTTTCTTTGTCGATTTTAAATTACGGTTTTATATGATTTTGAGAAATTGATAATGGTTTTATGTTTAAATAAAATATAAAACTTAAACACCCCATAAAAAATTAAAAAAATTTAAATTTAGAATTAATAATGATATAGGTTTAATAATATAATGTTTTTATAAAGATAATAATTAAATATTTTATTTGAATTCAATGAGTATTTTAATAATATTTTAATTTTTTATATTTAAATTAATGTTTATCTTGTATTTAACTATATTTATCAGTTAATTATATGAATTCAAACATGCATCATTATCTATAATCTTAAATTTTAAATAATATACATCAATAATCAATATTTAAGACATAAAAAAGTTTTTAAACTTTGTCTCACTTTCTTTTATTATATAATATTAGAAGGGTACTCGCGCAATGCAGCGAGATAAATCACCATTTTAATGTTTAGTTTTTATTTTTCTCTATCGATATAATATGATTTTATGTGGTTTTGAGAAAACGATAATGTTTTTATTTTTGAATTAAATATAAATTTGAATATAGCATAAAAATTTGAAAAAAAATAAATCGATATTAGTATCAAATCAACTATTTAATAATTCTCGTTTTTTATGTAACTTCTTTAATTCAATTTTTTATTATACGTTATTTTAAATTTAATAACAAAGTAAAGGAAGAAAGAAGAGGAAGGAAAGAAAGAAAGGGTTTAGGGTTTTTTTTTTGGAAAAAGGGACGAAACCCCAAGAAATTTTTTATTGATAAAATAAAAGTTACAAAAAATAGGAATGGGCATACCTACTCAATACAAAAATCAAGTATAAAGAACCAACCCAAAACCAACCAAACAAGACCAAAACAAAAGGGACAATGGCCCAAGAGGGAGTCCAGCCCAAAGCAACATATAAGAGCCCAAGTGCAAAAAGCAAACATCAGTCCAAACACCATAGTCCACAAAACCTTGAGGCCCATGATAAACTACAGCCCAAAACTCAAACCGGAAATGCAATCCAAAGGCCATAACATTCAGATTATGAAGCCCAACCCAAATCCATCTAAGACAGCAGTCCATGCTTCATGTTTGCGTGAGGCCCAAAGACACCATAGTCCAGAAACAGAATGATACAACACAAAAACAAACAGCCCAGACCCTCCATCATCGAATCAAAACCCTCAAACCACACTTATCAATCGGCATCAACACAAGAACACAACAGATGCTCAGGCCAACGATGCTTTGATCCAATCAGACGTCTAAATCAATCGTCGATACCGCAAAACAGCTTCCAAACCCAAACCATCGATAAAGCTTGGAGATTGGAACCAAACAAACCCTCAATCGGGTGTCTATTGGTAGCATCGATAATCCACAAACATTAAATCCCATCAATAGTCCTCAGATTTCAAACCCCAACGATAATCAGCCATTCCAAACAGGCCTCTCCTATGTAAATGTGAACCCAGTAACCATAAAACACCAGCATTGAAAAAAACCCCTACAAGAATCGACAGCATCACCATCGCCATTTGATCCAAAAATCGAGCAAACAGTCAACACTCACCATCACCGTACCGTTGATGGTCAGAATTTGGAGAAAACCAACCGAACCCATCATGATTGGAATTTGGATTAAGCTTCAATCTTGAAAGAAGCCGCATACAACAAAAGAGATTAGGGCACGAAATTGGAATACTTAGTGTAGTATGGGGTAGAAGGAGGTTGCATAGGTGATCAAGATTTGAAATTTGCCCAAAAAATTCATCTTGAATGAAACGATATAGACACAACTAGGGGTGAGCAGCGAAATCGGGTACCCGTTTGCGGAACCGGAACCGATATGAGTGGTTCCGGTTCCGGTTCCTAAAATACGGAACCGATTGAGAACGTTTCCGTTTCCAGTTCCGGTTCTCAGTTTTTCGGAACCGTTACCCGCCGGGTACCCGGAACCGGCGGTTGTTTTTCAATAAAAAAATAATTGATTTTTTTCAATACCAAATTTATATTAAGTTACATCTTCAAATGAAGCGGTCATCTTCATTCTTCATCTACTTTTTAGTTCTACTAAACTACAATTCGTAGTATGTAATCGTTAAGTTTTGAACATTTACAATTATAGTATATAATCGTTAAACTTTGAATATTTTCTATTAGTCTATTATGGTTTGTAATGGTTAAACCAATATTTGTAATCATTATTTCGTATAATTTGTATTCTTGTTTATTTAATTTAGTGTTTTGGCAATATTTTATTTTTATTTCTAAATAACAAAATTTTAATATTTTAGAAAGCGGGTACCCGGAACCGGTTCCGGTTCCCGGCGGTTCCGGTTCCAAAAATTCAAGAACCGCTCTAACCGGTTCCGGTTCCGGTTCCAATATCTCAAGAACCGCCTGTTCCGGTTCCGGTTCCGGTTCCAGTTCCTGTCAAAAAGGGCGGGTACCCGCCTATGCTCACCCCTAGACACAACAGCTAACAAGGTTTTCTCAAGCTAAAAACTATGGTCCACTTGTGCAGCATAGGTTAGATGGTGGCTGCATAATTGTATGTGGAACCTTTTCCAATCTTGCCACAAGCACCAATGCCCAAACATATGAAAATCCTCCAAAGCAAATAGTAGTCATGTCCAGAAACCCACTCTTGACTCAGAAATAGAAGATGATCCCTTGTTATGAAATTGGAATTATCTATCACTATTAATTGGAATCCTAAAGTTAGGAAACCAAACTTCATCAGTTCTCAAGCATTATTGCTGGAAACTTCCAACAATATAAACCCTTCATTGCATCACAAGCTTGTCATTTGCATCAAACACATAGGAACAATACTTGTTCCTAAAACACCTCCTTTATATCCATATCAAACCACAAACCATCACCAACTGTAAAGACATAAATCCATACAAAAAACCAACCCCTTATACCTCCTGAGACCACACAATATCTACACAAACACCAACTATAGATATAGGCACCAACCCATAAACACAAATGCCCAGGCAACAGACGAAAGGAGCCAAATAAACGAAAACACACCACAAGCACAATTGCTGGAAAAAGGACCAAATACACACTGTGTAAAACAATAATGTAATGGCGACCACAAAGATCACATTAGCAAGATAAAAACCAAAATAGAAGGAAAAGTATGGAATAAAAGATTGGACCAAGAAAAAAGTCACATTATGACACAAATTTAGGCCAGATCAAAGATCAACAGCCCAAGTATCACAAATGTGGCCAATCACACATTACGGTAGGATCAAAAGATCAACCACCAACTAAGTACTACAAACCAAAGAAAAGATATAAGAAAAACAAAGGTCCATGACAGAAAACAGAATGCGAAAACACCACAAATCAGATTGGCCAAAATAGAAACAAGAGACAGGAAACATCTCCTTTATGGTCAATATTATAAAATAGGCCAAAATGACAGCACACAACTAAAACCAAAACAGAACTCCTTATTCCACTAGAAACCAACTTACAACCCCTGTTTAACCATCCAAACCTCCAAACCCCCATATCACTCCAAGATTAGATCAAAAATTGTACCTGCAAATCAAACAAGTTAGTTAAAAGTATTTTCCCGGCCCCCCCCATCAACATCCCATTATAACCCACATATATCTGGTCCACCCCTTAAAAACCCACCCCACGGATCCTCATATGCAAAAGAAGAATTCCTCATACTCTCTCTAAGAACCAACCAAGACCAACTCAACCATTTGAACCAAACCAACCAAACCAGCAACAGTAGCATCATTTATCAACTTTTTGACCATCCTTACTATGCAAAACTTTAAAACCCCACTTCTTCATAACTTGAGCATACATCCTTCCCTTCTTAAGATCAACACCCAATATCTTTAATCTCACATAATCTTTAATTATGGAGAAAATTCCCTCCACCTTCCTATCTTTATCTTGAAAAATTCTGAAATTCCTCTCTTGCCAAATGAAATACACCACAGCCCCAATTAACCATCTTTTTATTAAACTCCAGAAGGACTTTTTACAAGGCTCAACACTAATCTTGTTTATAAATCTGGTCCATCCATCATCCTTATCAACAACATTCTTTAATAAACCATCCAAATTAGTCAAATTAATAAAAGATTTCCAAACAGCCTTAGCAAACTCACAATCTAGAAAGATATGCTTATGAGACTCCATATGCTTTCTACATAGAACACATTCATTTGTATCACCAATATTCCAACTTATCAGTTTATCCTTTGTCCTCAATCTCTCCTTATAGGCCAACCATAAAATAAACGCATGCCTTGGAGTATTCTGATGAAACCAAACCCAATCAGCCCAACCAACAATCTCTGCCATGTTTAACTTCATTCCAAGCAGTATCAGCTCCAAAATCATTGAATCTGCCCTGACTGTCCCTCCATTTAACCACGTCAACAATATTAGCTCTCAGTTTTGGTTTGTAACTTCCCAAAACAGCACCATGTTTAGCTAATAACTCATAAGGCCATTTCCATGTAAACCCATCCCAGAGATCCTTAACTTTATAGTTAGTAGATAAGCTAGCTTCATACATCTCTCTTTTAGAAATAAACAAACACAAAGGACCAGCCGGATGCCAATTATCAAACTACAAGGAAGACTTAGCCCCATCCCTAATATGATGAACGATATTGTTCCTGAATTTGCCCCTGATTCTCACAATTTTTCTCCAACCCCAAGCTGAATTATGAACCTCTTGCACATCTTAAAAATTCCTTCCTTTCAACCTATATGTTTGTACCCATCTAACCCATAATGACTTTCTTTCATCAATGATACTCCAGATATGCTTAGCAAGAAGAGCAACATTCCAGTCCCTGATAGATCTTATACCCAAGCCACCCTGTTTCTTTTCAAAATAGATCTCCTTCCATGCAACTTTAGCTTTGCCTTTTTGCCCTTCCCAACCATCCCAAAGGAACTTCTTCATTATGCCTTCGATTTCTTTTAGTACAGAGATAAGGATCAAAAATATGGACGACCAATACACCTGAATGGACGAAATAACAGACTTTAGCAACTGTAATCTACCAGCAAAGGATAGACTCTTATTTTTCCAAAGGGGTTCAAACAAGAATCATACCATTTTAATTCAATTTTTAAGTAATCTTGAATTTTAAGTAATATGCATCAATATACAGTACTTTATGCATAACAAAAATATATCGATATTCGTATGAATTTAACTATTTAAAATTCCTCATTTTTTGTGTAATTTTTTAATTCAATTTTTTTATTATAATTTAATTTAGGTACAATAACGAAGTAATTTATATTT
>NW_020202412.1:14802-35364 GCF_001531365.2 Cynara cardunculus var. scolymus
ATATATATATATATATATATATATATATATATACACACACACACATATATATAGCCAAAAGGGCATCATTCCAGGTTTACACGTCGCATCTTGCAAACAAGGTTGGCTGTGGGGAGATCAAGGCTTTCGGAGTCTGTTTTTATGACATCTTTGAGCTCCTCTCTTGGGGTTGATAGGCAAGTGTGAAATGTAGCCAGGATAGGAGGGATTGGCATTGACAGTGCTGACAGCACATTGCTCAAGTACTCGATATCTACCGACAGCTGTTGTGCTCCTCGATCTGTTATATACTGGATCCCTCGCAATTGCTCCATAAACAGAGCTGCAGCYCCTTCYGCAACCTACCACACACACAACAACCTCAATTRTTTCATAACTCATTCTGGCTTTTGATATTAAATTGACATGTATATAACCGTAAGTTTCAAAAAGGAGATCGRAAAATGCTCATTACCTTAAACATCCATTCTGTTGCAAAGAACTGGGCCTCCTCAGCATTGGTATCATTGTTCGAAATGGTCTCAGCTAGCGGCTCCAACTGCTGGGGTAAGGTKAGAAGGTATTCACCCACAGTTGTGAYGTACGATTGTGCGTATGCACTAAAGCTTGGGAGGTGAAAAGCGCTTTGTTCCTCTACCGCAGACCAGATGGGCAAATTTGATATGCCATTGAACTGCTTTCTTACTTTGGATATAAGAACATCGTACACAAGCTCATTCACTGTATCTACAAATGCTGAAACTCTCTGAGATGCAACTGGAAGTGCATGGAACCGTGGATCTTTTGACTGATGAAAACCAACATGTTATTTTCAGTCACATGCATATGCAATAGAGATAATAATAATAATAATAATAATAATAATAATAATAATAATAATAATAATAATAATAATAATAATAATAATAAAGTACCTGCTCCAACAGATTAAAAAGCTTCCGCGCTTTCTCTGGAGCATCAAAGAGTCTTAATGCTGCCATGTCCAATGCAGCCCTTCCGGCCATAGATAAATCTCCAGTTCCGTCAATTGCCTCATGTGACGAGTTCGGGTCAATACTAGAACCAAATACTGCAGAAGATAAGTTTGTGTTCAATCTAGCAAGTGTAGCTCTCAAGGAAGCTTCAAAAACTGCAGATCTACTSGACAAACAATCTGCAACTGTGAGTATTTGCAAYGCACTCTGAACATACGACCACTCTTCCTCACTTGACAACTCGAATTTGCCCCTTTTCTCTGATCCTATTTCCTTCTTTGAACCAACACCATCAGGAGCAACATCCACCCCACATACAATTCTAAGTGTTTTAAGGATATCTTGCAGGGTTGAAATGAATTGTAACATTACATCATCAAGGGCAAGAACAAGTTCATCAGCTTCTGAGCCACCAGTAAAGCTRATGCATCTGTCTACAGATGCTTCAAGAAGTACAATAACTTGTGGCACTGATTCCTCCATCCTTCTTACAGTCTCACTGAGTTCAATCCCTTGAGCTCCAATACCACGTGTAACAGCTCCTCTCAGGTCAATGCCTGCAATCTCAGCTGAGAGCGTAACACGCTCCATTTGCCCATACCTAGAACAAATAAGCAACTGTCAACCATAAAAARAACTAAAAACAATGTGAGACTACAAAATTGAATATGYAACAACATAGGTTAGATTCTAGCCTGTTATAATGATTTTTTAGCTGAACCAAAACAGGATGTGCATATTATTTGCCACTTCCAGCCTTAAATTTGATGTGACAAAGAGAATTCTATTATTTGTTCAACTTACAAATAAAACGACTACCAAAAAATAACGTGAACATATGCTAGGTAGATTCCAAAATGAAGATTAATGGARTAAAGATCAGATTAGATGCTTKTTCTAATRATAAAGAGTAAAACCAGATCWAAGTGAAACASGTCYTTAATTACAAGCAAATAGAAAGATGATGATTATTGAAAGATAAAGATAACATGATGGTAGTTGTTTTACTTGTATGCACCAGAGAAAAGGATGACCATGTAAACTAATTCTGGATGATGGTCCAGATTTCATACTCGACAATATTTTAAGTATACCCAAAAGGAATGTGAAATTCTTTCTTTCACAAAAGGGAGCATCTTTGTAAATGCGATAAGCATATTTGATAGATTCAAACAACTTGATAGATTCAAACAACGTATAGGAAATACTAAATTGAGCACCATCCAAATGCTCCAAAAGGCAACATGGAGAATGCAACACTAATACTCCCTCTGTCACAGAAGAATTAAGACATTTTTCTTCTTGGGTGTCGCACACAAATCACAACATTTCTCGAATTAATTACCTACATGGCAATCRTTGCAAAAGTAGCAGCAATTAATTTTGGATCCCAAGATTTATTTTGTTTTCTAAGGTGATAAAAGCAATGTAAGGAACAAGAATTCTAAAATTACAAACCTTTGCTTGTATGATTCATAAGGGAGGTAGATTGCCTTAAGAGTGTCCCTCAAAACWTTAAGATCTGACTCTCCAAAAAGGTGTTGAACATTTCTTGCAAAACTGCCGGTCATATTGTGTAGATCAATTAAAGCGTCCAAATGCTTAGTCTGCACTTTGACACCYTTTGGCATATCCCCAGATAAGATATCTAATACACCTGAAATCATAACATGGTAGCTAGGGTTGTGATGTTTGAAGGATACTTTAACTGAACAATGAAAACTGGCATATTGTATGATGGTATGTGACATGTGTGTAATTAAAGGCATAATACAAAAGTAACACCCAAAACTCCAATAGCAGAGGGATAAAGTGTGGACTGTTCTTGATGCATTAAATAGGTATCACCCTTTAAGATTAGAACTAGAAGAAACCAAAACAAATGTCCTGGATCCTTCAGAGCAAGTATTAGAAATTGTTTATACAAATTAACAAGCAATCCCCAATCGAGTTTTTTTTTTCTGTACAGAGATATCCTTAGAAGCAAAGACAAAAAAGCAGGCACTTATAGGAAAACTTGCAGCATTATCTATCAATAACACTTGCTGTGGTTTTCAAAAACAAATTGTATCATATTAATATAGGTGTGTAAAATGGTCAACCAAACAAAAGGTTCAAAGCAGGCTCTTAGGAGAAAACAGACATTAGTCCATGTCCTATAAAAACTGCAAAGCCAACCCTATCCACATTAATACGAGTCTTTGACTATTAGATAAATGTCTAAATACCCTTCCATTGTGACAAATAGAGTAGGAGTACAAAACCTGCTCTTACTTTTCATTTTAATGCAAATTTCATGTAACAAAATGAACATCACAAAGATTTTCATAGTGACCACTTGGAAGCAGCTTGTATTTTTGCTTAGAATTTTGCCAAAACGCAATGTTGCAATTCTTATGGGGCACAGGGAGTGAAAATAGTCTTTAGGCATGCCACAAGATGAACATTCTTTAAGGAAGAGGTCTTCCCTCACACATGCCCTCTGTTGGTCCACCAAATGGGCACTACATGTGTGCTTGGAGGCCTCTTCATTACCCACTACATTGTTTAGGATACCTCAAATACAAACAAACTGTGATCCAAAAAGTGGATCCCAATGGAGCTTCAGATTGCAACCTTTAGCTAATGCTTTGGTTTCAGGAACTACATCTCCAGTTGCAAGGTTGATACGGGAAACAAAGCTGGCACCCACAGCCACCATTGCTTCGATTAATAGGTTAGGGACAAGAGTCTTGTAATCTTCTGGAAAAGCAAGCATAGACCTGAAAAAATATAATCAACAAGGCATTTAAATGATAATCCGACTCTGATTAGGTATTATTCCTGTCAGTAATGCCAGTTCACAATGTTGTTGGGTCATTATTCCTTCTGCACAACATGATCAATTTAATAATTGCTGCAAATGACACATTATATTGGACGCACTATATAGCTAGAAATATCGACTGCAGAATGCACATCACTCTTGGAATATTCGTCAATTTCCTTTATCTACCTGATTAAACAAAATGACAATTTGTCTCAGGATAAAGAGTGGCATAGCATAAAGTGAGGTTCTCAACTTTATATAGACAGTAGTGAGAATCTTTACCATTCACACCACCCATCTTTGGTTCCATATGATTAGACTGAAACCAATTACCATAAGAGGTTGAATATCTACTTATACAAGAATTTATATGAATATTATGACTTATGTTTTTTTAATATGATCCAACCCTGCCATGGATCAGAGTCAAAGGTTGAAATAAGCATTTATTGTGAATTCCCTCTATATCTTTATGTACACTTATCCAGGTTTCTGGTAAACCTCCGTTGAGGTTTACGTATAGAAGAAGAAACTTTTAGTTAGCAGTTCAACTACTGTTTGGTAGCGTATAATTGAGGGTAGTTTGGTATTTTCGTCGAGTTTAAATAGCTAGCTGTCAGTTAGTGTCAGGTATTCTGTTTTGAAGAAATTCAGTTGTAGAGTGCAAAGCGAGAGCTTTAAGGAGAGAATCCCAGACCTCTCGAAAGTTTGGGAGTTGTAATCGATTTCCAATTTCATAATAGATTGGCCGACAATTTCAGCCTTGTTCATCATCAATTGCCGACTATCAATCGCGTCCCTGTTTCCATTACTTACGTTACAGTTCGACAGCAGCTGAAGGTACGTTTTCTGTTAGTAATTTGAGCTAGGGTATAACAAATTGGTATCAGAGCACGTTTCGATTGATGATGGCGAACGTCACGACGCGAAACACCAATAACCGAATTGAAGATTTGGAAAGTAGTGTGGGATCAATTGAGAGGAGTCTGGAACGTATTGTACAGCAAATTGAAGATTTGAAGAACGAAATGGTGAATCGAACGAACGCTACTAACTCTTCAGATGAAGAGATGACGACGCGGTTCGAGAGAGGGGAACGTAATCGAGGAGGTCAGAATCGATTTTTGGCAGTAAAGGGACGTAAACTGGAAATCCCGATTTTTGATGGCAAAGACCCAGATGGTTGGATTTTGAGAGCTGAAAGGTATTTCACGTTGAATCAATTGAGCCAAGAAGAAAAGATTGATGTGTCTTTTATTTCATTTGAAGGGGATGCACTGAAATGGTTTCAATGGGAACACAAGAGGCATCCGATTACCAGATGGGAAGATCTAAAACATCTACTGTTGAGGCAATTCAGGTCATTGTCAGCGGGTTCTTTGTGTGAACAATTTTTATCAGTAAGACAAGAAGGTTCGGTTGAAGATTATAGAAGGAAGTTCGTTGAGTTTACAGTGCCATTGGATGGGATTCCAGAACAAGTTTTTTTAAGCGAATTCATTAATGGTCTAGAAGAGTCTATTAAAGTAGAACCGAGACTCTTGGATCCATTAACACTTAGCGAAGCAATGGAGATAGCTATGAAGATTGAAGTGAAAAACAAAGTGTTATCCAGAGAGAAGAATGCAGGATACGGCAAGAAAACAGGTTCATCTTTCTATTCTAATCAAGAGTCGAAAAGCAATTTTTCTAGTCATGGGTATAATAATGTCGCAAATTCTGTTAATTCCCCAACAATTGCAAGTAAAGCAAATACCGGTTTTCGTCGTCAGTCTGATCAAGAGGTACAACAAAGAAGATCGTTGGGTTTATGTTATCGGTGTGATGAAAAATATGCCCCTGGCCATAAGTGCAAGAAGAAGGAGATGAGTGTGTTGCTAGTCCAAGATGATGTATTCGAAGATACGGAGCTAGAAGCGGAGGAAAGAGCTTGCAATACAGCTGAAATTGCTGAAAAAGTAGAGGTACATTTAAATTCAGTTGTAGGTTTGACTAATCTCAAAACTATGAAATTGGAAGGAAAGATTGAAGGACAAAAGGTGGTAGTGTTAATTGATAGTGGGGCCACACATAATTTCATATCATATGATTTGGTGAAACGACTGAATTTAAAAATAGAAGCTACGGGTGAATATACAATTACGTTGGGTTCCGGAAACATGGAGAAAGGTAGCGGTATTTGCAAGGGAATAATGTTGTTTTTACCTGAAGTTGAAATAAGAGAAGATTTTCTTCCTTTAGGGTTGGGTAATAGCGACGTGATTTTAGGAATGCAATGGTTGGAGTCTTTGGGAGCGACTTACGGTAACTGGAAATTACAAGTGATGAAGTTCTCTTGTGGAGGAAAATCGGTAATGTTAAAAGGGGACCCGTCTCTGGGACGTTCAATGGTATCATTAAAGGCGATCGGAAAAATGATCAATCATGAAGGACAAGGCAGTTTGGTGGAGTTGGGCACTTGTTCGGTGTTTTCGGATAATATGGCGGAATCAAATGTTGCTTTGGAACCACTATTAAGAGAATTTGAATCGGTTTTTAACATGCCACGGAGATTACCACCGGAGAGAGGAAGGAAGCATGGGATAGTGTTAAAGGAAGGGAATGAAACAATTAATGTTTGGCCGTACCGCTATCCTCATTATCAGAAAGATGAAATTGAAAAATTGGTAAAGAAGATGCTCGAGGCGGGAATTATTCAGCCGAGCATGGGTCCTTTCTCTAGACCGGTACTGTTGGTAAAAAAAAAAGATGGAAGTTGGCGATTTTGTATTGATTATCGCGCATTAAACAAGGTCACTATTGTTGATAAGTTTCCAATCCCGGTTATTGAAGATCTTTTGGATGAATTGCATGGGGCAACCGTATTTTCTAAACTCGATTTAAAATCGGGTTATCATCAGATTCGAATGAAAGAGGAGGACGTTTATAAGACAACATTTCGTACACATCAAGGACATTACGAGTTCTTAGTAATGCCCTTTGGATTGGTTAATGCACCGGCCACATTTCAAGGGTTAATGAATGAAGTTTTCAAGAATTATCTACGGAAGTTTGTATTGGTTTTTTTTGATGATATTCTGGTCTACATTAAAACAATTGTAGAACATCAGCTGCATTTACGGAAGGTGTTGGAGGTTCTTTGCCAACATCAGTTGTTTGCGAATAAAAAGAAGTGTGAGTTCGGTCAAGATCGTTTGGGGTACTTGGGCCATATAATTTCAACAAAAGGAGTCGAAGTTGATCCATCGAAGATTGTTGCGGTTTGGGATTGGGTGGAACCGAAATCGGTGACGGAATTAAGAGGATTTTTAGGGCTGTCCGGGTATTATAGAAAATTCATAAAAGGTTACGGTATTCGAGCCAAACCTCTCACCGACCTCCTTAAAAAAATCAATTTCAGTGGACTCCGGAAGCTCAACGGGCGTTTGATGAATTGAAGATAATGTTATCTTCAACCCCGGTATTACGCCTTCCCGACTTTTCTAAAGATTTCGTAGTAGAGACAGATGCATCGGGATATGGTTTGGGAGCGGTTCTTATGCAAGAGGAACAACCAATCGCGTACTTTAGTCAAGCTTTGGGGCTAAGGGCAAAACAGAAGTCGGTTTACGAGAAGGAGTTAATGGCCATTGTGTTGGCTATAAAAAAGTGGAGACCATATTTGTTGGGAAAGAAGTTTGTAGTTCGTACAGATCAACATAGCTTTCGTTTTTTATTAGAGCAACGGGTGGTGGAACCGGAGTATCAAAAATGGGCAAGTAAATTGTTGGGTTATGATTTTTCAATTGTCTACAAGCCGGGGAGTTCCAATCAAGCGGCGGATGCGCTTTCTCGTAAAATTGAGTCGGTGGAATTGGCCAATATGGTGAATTTTACGTGGAGAAATTGGGATGACTTGAAACAAGAAATCGTTGGCGATAGTTTTCTGAACCGTATCAAAGACGACTTAAGTTTGGGGAAGGCCGAGCACAAGGGATTCGAGATTCAACAAGAGATGCTATTGTATAAAGGTCGTCTGGTCATTCCTCGTTTGTCCAAAATGATACCGCTAATTTTTGAGGAATTTCACGGATCACCAATTGGAGGTCATATGGGAGAAGATCGGACGTATCAACGTATTGCATCGGAGGTTTTTTGGATGGGAATGAAGAAAGACATAGTGGATATGGTTAAAAATTGTGAGGTGTGTCTAAGGAATAAAAATCTAAGTGGTAGTCCGGCTGGCCTTTTGCAACCGTTATCCTTACCAGATAAAGTATGGGACGAGATTTCTATGGATTTCATCGAAGGTCTACCCCGATCTAACGGTATGAGTTCCATCATGGTAGTAGTAGACAGGCTCAGCAAATACGCCCATTTTGTTGGTTAAAACATCCTTTTAGTGCTCAAACGATAGCAGAAGCATTTGTAAATAATATAGTCCGATTGCACGGGGTTCCTCAATCGGTGATTTCGGATCGGTATAAGGTTTTCCTTAGTCGATTTTGGAAGGAGTTGTTTCGTTTGCAAGGAACAAAGTTGAAGTTCAGTTCGGCGTATCATCCACAGTCGGACGGTCAAACCGAGGTAGTGAATCGTTGCTTGGAGCAATATTTGAGATGTTGGGTGTCATCTACACCTAAACAGTGGTGCAAATGGCTCCCATGGGCTGAACTTTCATATAATACGTCTTTTCATACGGCCCTTAAAGTGTCTCCTTTTAAGGTGTTGTATGGAAGAGACCCTCCTCCTTACTTCGTTATAAAGCAAATTCATCGAGGATACATTTGGTAGATCAAGAGTTAATGGATAGAGAAGAAATGCTTGATGAAGTGAAGTTGCAATTGTTAAAGGCTCAATTTCGTATGAAACAGTATGTTGATTTGAAGCGTAAAGAAGTGGAGTTTGTAATAGGAGATTGGGTTTTCTTGAAGTTACGTCCTTACAGACAGAAATCACTGGTGATGGGGAATAGTCCTAAACTTCTAGCTCGCTTTTATGGACCGTATAAAGTGCTGGAAAAGGTGGGAAGTGTGGCGTATCGTTTGGATCTACCAAGTTCAGCGAAGATTCATCCGGTTTTTCACGTATCTCAATTAAAGAAAGCTGTCGGAAGTTGTATTTCTACTCAAGATTTTCCAAATCAAATTTCGGACGAATTGGTATTACAAGCTGTTCCGGAAGATATTTTGGATGTGCGACAATTACCAAATGGTGATGTGGGTCAAGTTGAGGTTTTGGTTAAATGGGAAGGAATGTCAGATTTTGAAGCTTCTTGGGATAATTACGAGGCACTTCTTCAACAATTTCCTCATTGTCACCTTGAGGACAAGGTGAAATTTTTGGGGGGGAGTATTGGTAAACCTCCTTTGAGGTTTACGTATAGAAGAAGAAACTTTTAGTTAGCAGTTCAACTACTGTTTGGTAGCGTATAATTGAGGGTAGTTTGGTATTTTCGTCGAGTNTTGAGGTTTACGTATAGAAGAAGAAACTTTTAGTTAGCAGTTCAACTACTGTTTGGTAGCGTATAATTGAGGGTAGTTTGGTATTTTCGTCGAGTTTAAATAGCTAGCTGTCAGTTAGTGTCAGGTATTCTGTTTTGAAGAAATTCAGTTGTAGAGTGCAAAGCGAGAGCTTTNGGTATTCTGTTTTGAAGAAATTCAGTTGTAGAGTGCAAAGCGAGAGCTTTGAGGAGAGAATCCCAGACCTCTCGAAAGTCTGGGAGTTGTAATCGATTTCCAATTTCATAATAGATTGGCCGACCATTTCAGCCTTGTTCATCATCAATTGCCGACTATCAATCGCGTCCCTGTTTCCATTACTTACATTACAGTTCGACAGCAGCTGAAGGTACGTTTTCTGTTAGTAATTTGAGCTAGGGTATAACAGTTTCTCACTATGGTCATCGGACAACTATTGCACAAATTTATAAGACCATGATGGCCCCTTATTATGATCATTGTACATGACAAGATAAATTAAAATGGTTCATCATTCATAAAAGGTTATGTGACACTTGAAGAAACAAAAAGTATGTCCAAAGTTCCATACTCTCTACCTATGCCTACATATACAGTACACACCTATACTTCACCAGAATTACAAATATACTCATAGCTCTCATGAAAATAAAATCTAGTATCTTCATCAATGAGGAGAAAGTCTTCACATAATGTAGGTTATTTGGTAGGGAGAAATACAATAGCAAGTGAAGAAGGAGAAATGACTTCGAAAAGCGTAATCTGCTTACAAYGTTGGAAGAACCAACAATATAGGCCTATGGTAGTTATACCAGTATGATCATATTTTCAAAGCTCAGCAGTCAGCATTCCARYCCAATTACAAATCAGTAATTTGTCATGGCTTTATTTTAAGATTGGATATGATTCATCAACGGTTCCAAACTGAGGCTGTTATGTTGCTATTTGAGAACTACTGATTCCTGGGATCCATTCCATACAGAGTAATAATACTTTCTAGGGATTATTTGGATCTAATATCTTCAGAGAGAAGTTAGAAAAAGGAATATTTGTATAATTTAAAAGAGGAAAGAATCATATACTTCTAGAACGTACTTTTTTGTGGAGGAACAACACAATGGCACATAGGAAAGGGTTACAAGTCCACCATATGACTGACAACCATAAGCTTTTCCTATAAAAACTAATGTAGCCTACTAAAATCAGAAATGAAGGACAAAATGCTTACCATTTCCATTCTTGTTCAAGATAAAGTAACAATTCATCATAGAAACTTGGCAGCCAACTGGGAAACGAAACTGTAGGCAAACTTGATTGATAATCATGGGCACTTGAAATACTCTCAACCTGATTCCTTTCGCTTCCTGTCTTAGTACGCTGTTGTTTTAATTCATAATCCTCCCACAGCTGCCTTATAGGTTTTAGATGAACTTTGGTATAGTGAGATTCCAAGGACTTGTATCTTCCAATCCGAATGAGAATTTCCCGCAAATCTTGGGCAACATTAACCTAAACACAGGAAAAATAAAAGCACTTTAAGCAAATTTTCAAAATGTACAACTTRACAGTGCAAGCAATACTTATAGACACTCTGTTATAGATTTATCAGAATATTTTTCCTTCAAACTTCACCTTGCGATTGGTTATTGCATCTGTTAGACGAGGTTGGACCATTGAGTCCAGTCTGTCCTCTAAGACTTCAAGCTGCTTTCTAATATTGGCAAACTCAGCAACCTGAATGGAAAGGGGTGGACAAACCAGTTAATGGATAATGGGATCTCTTTTACAAAATGATACATATGTATTTGGTTAACTTTTACCTCCCCAACAGCAGACAAACAATGCCTCATGTTGGCCAAGGTCTCTGCCGCTCGAGGAAGATCATTACTGGCAAAAACGTCCTCCACAGTGGAGCTTAACTGAGTCAACCCCGCAGCATCCTATACATAAAAAAATCCAAGATGTTTACAAGATGCAGTGACATAATAATAAACCAAAGCACACGAATGATGGTGAACGAAGCTGATGCATTAAAAGGATCAAGTATATCTCTACCTGAAGTGTTTCATAGGCAGCTTCCATTCTACGCTTGACTGTATCAACTTTAGCAAGGGTAGCTATAGATTCTGCGGATGAACCCTCTGCCTATAKATTAAAAAAAAWAATTACATAWATGGTTAACCTTCTAAACGATATTTCACTGCGTAGTATTTCTATCCACTAGCTATTCTCCTCTRTCTTGCCTATAAACAAAAGCATCTCATTATGCAAATAGATATGAAATATGTACAATTTGTTATATCTAACATTGAACTTCACACTTCTTCCTGTTCATGTGTAGGCTTAGAGTTGCAACACATTATCAATATCCTCATTCACTTGTCAGATATTGTAGCACTTGCTCATTTATTCAATGCTTCAATTAGTCACAGTATTATGGTTACAGAGTGTGATGATCATGCTAAATGTCTATATCAGAAGTCAGAGTAGAATGTACATATGATGCTTACCGAAGGACATTATGCTTCTAAAGGTAAAGTACGGGTTGAATGATGTGTAGTAAATTTAGAAAGTAGATAAACATGAATGCTCAAAAAAAGAAATCCACAACAATATGTTTGAATTTAGAAATATTAACTGAACTCCGAAAACTCTCAAAGTTCTATGTTCCGAGATGAACCCCAATTTAACAGCAAAATGGAACAGCATCGCACAATTAGCCCATATATCCGGAAAGTACAGTCTGAACAGTGGAAAATAGAACAAAGCTAATCCTCCGATAGTTAATAAGCCTAAAAATTAAACAATTGCGATTACATATCTTGTGATAAGCAGTGAGATCTCACTTTTTTGAGCTTGAGGAGGATTGATGCGACGGATTGACGTAGAGAGAGAGCATCGTCGCGGAGGCGGATCACGTCACGGGTAGCGCGAGGGACACGGAGGATGGCGGCGGAGCTCTGTTCCTCGAGTGAGGCAGCGATCTCTTCCGATACCATCTGTAGCTTCATCTCGAGATCCACTAGGTGCTTGTCTAAGGGATCTTGAGGGTGCCGTGACTGGCAAGCATTGTTTATCCATTTCTTGGCGTCGAATTTCTCGTCGGAGAACGATCCCAGATCTATCATCATCTTCTCCAGCCACTGGAAATGTTTCAGTCGGTGAAGACGAGTGAACGACGAACTAACTATATTTGATGATATTTGCACTATGTTTCAACTTTTTCCTCCGGTTTTGATTTTGAGAAAATTACGCCGTTGGTCCTTGTGGTTTGCTTAAAATCTGGATCCAGTCCCTAATCCAAAATAATTACGAACCGGTTTGCAGTGAAATTGCTAACTCGGCGGTTTGGTTAATTTACAATTATTCCTTACTAGTGTTTGACATCGTGCGTTATGCAATGATGATAATTTTTTTAAAATTTATTGAAATTAGCTAAATAAGTCGATGATCACATTTATATATTAAATTAATAAGATCAACATTACCTTTGATATATGAATCTAACTTATTATTTTTTGTTGTTCTTTTAATATTATATATACATATATATATATAATTATTAAGTCTTATATATCAATCTTTTATTATATTAAACTTTGTCATTGGTTCAAAATCATAAAAAAAATATGTGAAAATATTGATTATAATCATGAGGTGTATTAAGATAATTTACCATAATACATATCAATTTATCTTCTACATATATTCTCATAAAATATTTATATTCACTAAGCAATAATTTTGTTGTTATTTACATTGATATAATTATTGAATATTTTTGCAATTTATTTATATTAGTTCATGATATACCCATTTGCAACATTGATCAAGAACCTCATTGAAACCACTTTTTTCCTACATGTGATTGCATAAAATGAAAATAATAGCTAATATTATGACAATTCTAGATATATAAAAGTCTGATTGATTTGTTATTTTTTTCATTTGACTTGTTCAAGCTTTTTAGATTTGTTTTAGACAGTTCATAGTTTGGTTTATTTATAAAAAATCCTGAAAATAGAGGTTTTAATAAAATTATGTAAAATAAAAGATAGGTATTATATTGAATTTCATATTTTAAATATAAGGATGGAAAAGTCTTTTACATATATCAAATATTTTAAAAAATAAAAAATCTAAGAAAAAATGGTTTCTAATGTTTAGAGGATAACACCTCATTATGTTTGGTTTCTTCTTTAACAATTAAAAATATTAGAAAATAATTTTCAAGCTCAATGCTAAAAAAAAAAAATCACAATAGACCGATTAACATCAACAAAAACAAAAACTCATATCATATTTGTTTTCATGAATGACGCCTCAAATCAACAAAAAAAACAAAACATATCCACAAAAACTGAATAAAGAAGAAGAATTGAGAGATTAAAAGAGATTATTATGCTAAACAATGTTACCTTATTTTATCAAAGATTCATATGCCACTTTATTCAAACAAAAAAATCATATGCCTACATAATTCCAATTTTAGTGTGAATTCTCCGACTAAAAGACGAAATATTATATTTAAATAAGCAAAAACTATGATTAGTCTTATTGAATGACGCCTCAAATCAAAAAAAAATATAAATCACCCCCACAAAATTATAACTGAATAGAGAGAAAGAATTGAGAGATTCATATGTTTGTATAATTCCAATTTTAGTGTGAATATCTCCAATTAAAAGACGAAAATACTATAATTATATTAACAAAAACTCATATCATATTTCTCTTATTGAGTGACGCCTTAAATAAACAAAAGTGTAAATCACCTCAAAAACTGAATAGAGAGGAAGAATTGAGAGTTTTTTTTTTCTTAAATAATGTTACACTATTTCTTCAAGGATTCATATGTCACTTTATCCACACACAGGGCCGGCCCTGGCCATAGGCCCAGGGGGCGACGGCCCAGGGCAGCATGAAGCCCAAGGGCATCAAATCTGTAAAGCCCAATGTATATATAGGTTGAGTTTTTTTAGGCCTATGAAAATCTAATGTTACCGCCCTGTTTCTTCCTCTCGATTCTCGCCTCCCTCTCGACTCCTCTCGCCTCCCGCCTCCCTCTAACGTTGTCGTTCAATCTCAATCGAAATCAATATCGCAAAAAGGCTCTAGCTCTCACGCTCCGTCGCTCAATCTCAATCGAAATCAATGTCGCAAATGGCTCNTAAATTAAAGAAATTACATAAAATATGAAAACTTTTAAATAGTTGATTTGATATTAACATTGATATATTTTTTTTTCAAATTTTTATGATATTTTCAAATTTATATTTTATTCAAAAATAAAATCATTATTGTTTTCTTAAAAACACATAAAATTGTATTATAACATCTACAAAGACATATATATAATATTAAAATCGAGATGTGTCTCGCTGCATTGCGCGAGTACTCTTCTAGTATTATAAAAGCATTTGACAAAAAACTCTTAAAATTTATTTATTTTTACGCATGATGTACTGCTTATTGATGCATATTACTTAAAATTCAAGAGTACAAGTAAATTGTACACAAGTACAATTTATTAAATCTTCATGTTAAAATTCTTGTAACTAACTGCAGATAAACATAATCAAATACAAGATAAATTTTTCATTTTAAATATAAAAATTTAAAATATAATTAGGATAATCATTGAGTTATAACAGAATACGTAATTATTATATTTATAAAATATATATTATTAAATCAAAAATAAAATATCTTCGTTATTAAACCTAAATTAAATTATAAAAAAATTGAATTAAAGAAATTATACGAAAAATTAAAACCAAGATACATCTCGTTGCATTGCACGAGTACCCTTCTAGTATATATATAATATATGATTTTGGATTAATTTCAAGTAATCAATTTTAATTTGTACTTCTTGATGTTTTGTTTCATGTTAGAACCATTGTCATAATCTTAGCTCATCATATCGTCAATAGATTTAAGTACATCTAATAATTTATCGAACAATCTCACAATAAAATATAAAAAATCCTATTACCTCTAAAACCCAATAGATTATCATAACGATAAATAAAGTCGTCTATTCAGGGTGCGTTTGATATGTAGACTGAACGGGATGAGACGGGATAAAAAAAAATAGTCTCATATTTGACATACTATGGACAAAAATTATATGGATAATATGAGACTATTTTTAAATTTGATCAGACAAAAATTGATGTTCCACAAAAAAAAAAATGAAACAATATGAGACTAAACCCTAAATTTACTACCTTACCCATAAACCCAATAGAAAACCTACCCTCCTTTGCCCTCGTCTCTTTCACACCCACACTATTTCACTACCACATCGCCTCCTTCCACGCCGTCTCCTTCCACCCGCCTCCTTCCACCGGCTTCATATCGGTATGAATTTCATTTGCGTCGATTTTTTTTGCTGTATCGATTTCATTTTAATCGATTTTGCTGTATCAATTTCTCTTTTGCTGTATCGATTTCTCTTGTCCTGGCATCGATTTCTCTTTTGTTGGCATCGATTTCTCTTTTGTTGGCATCGATTTCTTTTGGTAGATTTTTGTAAACCCTAACAAAATCCCCTCTGGGTGGATTTCTGTTGGCATCGATTTCTTTTGGTAGATTGTGGGTAGAATATGTGTGATATGAAACTGTTAATCACACTCTTTTTCTAATATACCTGTGGGTAGATGTTAATCAGCCTCTGTTTCTAATATGAAACTTGATTATAAGAATTTGTCATTTTTTTGGATTTGTATTTAATGTATTAAACTTGATTATAAAAACTATGTAATTAAAATATATTTTGGTTGATTTGTTGTCATTTTACAATGATTATATTATACAAAATAACATTGAACTACATTTAGGGGTAATATGGTCATTTTAACAGTTTTGTCCCGTCCTCCTAGTTGTACCAAACATGGGACAGACAATTAGTCTTGTCCCGTCCAGTCCAGTCTGCGTACCAAACACTACCTCAAGGACTTGATGTCAACTCTAAGTACAAAGGGTAAACATGTGTAGTCATTTAAAATAGTAAATAAGGAAGGGGAGGGGGTTGGATTTGATGATTAATAATTAATCTAAACATGCAAAATAAAGTAAAATTATAAACAATAAGAAAGATGAATCTAGCATGGAGTATCAACCAAGCAATTCTTTGGACAACGTATCCTAGGCTTAAGCAAACAACGTTTTCTCAACAAAAATCAGAGAGACCTTGAATATTGATACAAATCAAAATTCAGTTATCTCAAAAACACGGCTAGCACGAGAAGCTCAGTGATTAGCCTATGACTAGCTAATTAAATCCAATCACAAACCAGGAGCTAAGTCGCATTAGAATCAAGCAACTCACGAGTACTCTTGACTAACAATCGAATGATGATTATTAAAATCAGATTATGCAGTCCTATAACAACTCCAACCAATACAAAAAAAATGACCGAGTGTTGATTGCTACTAAGATAAACCAAGGAACAATTATCTTTCGTTTTCTTTCTTATCAGAGAGGGGTCCCTTGTTGAGCGGGGCTTCTTTTTGAAAAAAGGGGGAGTGAGGGGTGGGGAAGGTCCGGAAAGCCTTGGATTCAAATGACAGATCCAACTCAAGATTTTCAACTTAAAATCGAACATCAAGGTTAACTATATACCCATTGCTAGAGATTAAAAGATTAGTTATTGATATCTAGAACTGAACACTTTGAAAGGATTGTATGCTGATAAGAAATCTGAAAATTCTCGAATTGTTCTTCCCTTTTTAAACAGTTATTCATCGGTATTTAAACCTCCTACAAGAACCCACAAACCCACAATTTGGACTAAACTCGCTTGAAAAATGTGGATGGAAATTGAAATAGTGACTAACGACAATACACGCCATTGGTTTTGGTCCCGAACACAGTGTCTAAGGCAGGATTTGGGAAGACTTTTACCACCGGATTAGAAATCAACAGCTTAGTGGGTTGAGAGACTTGGGTACTTGCTTGCCGGACTGGGCTGCTTTGAATTGGTGTTGGCCCAACGTTTCTTATTCACTTACCTCTTTCCTAGGTTTTGCATTGCTATTTGCATTGCACATAAGACAATCAGGTGATATTCAGCCAGCCCTTGTAACTTATGTATTCTCTCTGTGCGTACGTTGAATGGATCTTTGTCGTTTCTGTTGAAATATATTGTGAATTACCAATCTTGACTTTATGTCTATTTTGTCACGTTATTTGTAGATAAGGGTTGTAATTGACAAGGGGATTAAAGCTGAAGGGTTGATGGACTGCGCCTCACTTCTGGTACCCATCACTTTTCCATTTTGAAAAGGCTTTCATCAGGGTATGTTAATCTCTATATTGTAGGGTTTTTACATTGTTTCATAGCGTATTACTAATTTTTTTTAGATGGCTATGTTAAATTCACCAATTTTGTGTCCAAGAGGTATAAGCTTGAACTCGGTAATCTTTTTAAATCTTTTTTTAATTTAAAAAATCACATACATGATATATATATTTTTAATTAAAATAAATTTAATAAATATATATTAATCGTTCAAAATATGAATGTTCATTGGGTTTTTAATAATATATTTTTGTAAATGTAAGTACTTTTTTGTTATATTTGTTTAATTTTATAGATCTAAATATTTTTTGGTTCAAAAAATATTTAGGGGCTTAATCGTTCAAAATATGAATGTTCATTGGGTTTTTTTCCCCATTTTTTCACTATTTTACCACTTTAACTAGTTGTACAAGTCATAAGAATGTATCCAACATGTTTTATAAAAGTTCAAGAAGTTATTTAACATGTTTTGGATTGTTCAAGGACTTATTTGTTCCAAAAATTGTCCAAGGACTTATTTAACATTTTTTGGAATGTCCAAGGACTTATTTGTTTCAAAAATTGTCGAAGGACTTATTTAACATATTTTGGAATGTCCAAGGACTTATTTGTTCCAAAAAATTGTCCAAGAACTTATTTAACATGTTTTAGAATGTCCAAGGACTTATTTGTTCCAAAAAAAAGTCCAAAGACTTAATTATTCCAAACAAAAAAGTCCATTGGTTTTTATTGTACTTTTCCAAAAAAAAGAGAGGGTATTTTGTGTGATCTGATATTTGAACAAAACCCTAAAACCCTACAACTACAACCTCCGTCCCTTCGTCCCTCTCTGTCGTCTCACAGATTTATCGTAGCAGTGCCGCTGCCGGAACTAATTTAATGGGGAGAGGAAAACCTCTTCTTGTGAGCTCCGTAACGGAGCTGAAGAAAAAGGAGAAGATAGAGAAGAAAGCAAAATCAGGAGGCTTCGAATCCTTAAACCTATGCTCTAATGTGTTCAGAGGTGTTAAGCGAAAGGGGTATAGAGTACCTACACCTATACAACGTAAAACAATGCCCCTTATTCTCTCTGGCGCCGACGTCGTCGCTATGGCACGAACRGGGTCCGGTAAAACTGCAGCGTTTTTGATTCCCATGCTGGAGAGGCTGCAGCAGCATGTCTCCCAGTCTGGTGTTAGAGCCCTAATCTTGTCACCCACTCGCGACCTTGCTCTTCAAACCCTTAAGTTCACTCAAGAGCTCGGCAGATTTACAGGTAAAAAGWCAACTCCATCAGTTTGATTTGTCATACAAAATGAAATAGGAGTCAKTTATCTTCAAATTGCTTCCTTATATCCCCTCACATGTTTGCAAAATAAAATGCTTCTCTAGTTTTTCAGTTTTACATTCCATGACCTATATAATTTGATTTCCTTCATTTMTCTAATTTTGCAGACCTTCGTGTTAGTTTATTGGTTGGCGGTGATAGTATGGAAGGTCAATTTGAGGAATTGGCACAGAGTCCTGATATCATTATTGCAACTCCTGGYAGGCTCATGCATCACCTAGAAGAAGTTGATGATATGTCRCTCCGGTCAGTTGAGTATGTGGTATTTGATGAAGCTGACAGTCTCTTTAGCATGGGTTTTGCTGAGCAGTTGCACAGAATTCTTTCGCAGCTAAGTGACAATAGGCAGACCCTGCTGTTTAGTGCAACCTTACCTAGTGCTCTTGCAGAGTTTGCCAAAGCTGGACTTCGGGACCCTCAACTTGTGCGCCTTGATTTGGAGACCAAAATTAGTCCTGATTTGAAACTTACCTTTTTCACCTTAAGGCAGGAAGAAAAATTAGCTGCTTTGCTGTATTTGATCAGGGAACATATCAGATCTGATGAGCAATCATTGATATTTGTATCTACAAAACATCATGTCCAGTTCCTTGACCATCTGATAAGAGAAGAGGGYATAGAGCCTTCTGTTTGTTATGGTGATATGGATCAAGACGATCGCAAGATCAATGTCTCAAGATTTAGATCAAGGAAGACCATGCTTCTAATTGTGACAGATGTTGCAGCTAGAGGAATTGACATCCCGCTGCTTGACAATGTTATCAATTGGGATTTCCCTCCTAAACCAAAACTTTTTGTGCATCGGGTGGGTAGGGCTGCAAGGGCTGGCCGGACTGGTACTGCATTTTCTTTCGTCACATCTGAAGACATCGCATATCTTCTGGACCTACATCTTTTTCTTTCTAGACCAATTAGGCCTGCACCCAYTGAGGAAGAGGTTTTGCGAGATATGAAGGGAGTCATGTCGAAAATGGATCAGGCAATGACAAGTGGAGAAACGGTGTATGGTCGTTTCCCTCAAACGGCTATTGATCTTGTTGCAGACAGAGTTCGTGAAATACTTGATTCGTCCACTGAATTGGACTGCTTGTTGAGACCTTGTGAAAGAGCTTTCCGTTTGTATACCAAAACAAAAGAGAAGCCTTCCAGGGAGTCCATTAAAAGAGCAAAAAATTTACCCCGTGAGGGGTTGCATCCAATGTTTATAAACGTTCTTGGTGGCAATGAATTATCAGCCCTAGCCTTTTCCGAGAGCTTAAAAGCATACAGGTAAATTGTTCTGAAAAAGATCTATAGTTTTTCTTTTCTTTTTATCTATTTTTGTAGACGTAGATATCTAATTTTCATCTTATGGCTAACTAATACCAGGGCAAAGCAGACTGTCTTGGAATCTGAAGGTCATGCTGCCAAAGCAAAGCATCTGCAGGTAATAACAGAATATTAATTTATTCGTTGCCTCTTTTGATACAACTTTGCTCTTTGTTTATACTTTTTTTTGATGAATCTTGGTGACACGTGCGTAAGGCATTTTGATTAATGTGAATAGTTGCTGCTTGTATTCTATAAATGGGCAAATGGCAGGAATCATTCTATGAATACTGCAACACACCCTCTTAGTATTTTACAACTCTTGCCTTTCGTGCATCTAGAATTGTATCTCAGGGGACCTTGCTTGTGGCACTTC